>NC_140480.1:19695623-19900623 GCF_051167445.1 Perissodus microlepis
TATGTATGTATGTATGTATATCTATGTATGTATGTATGTATGTATGTATGTATATCTATGTATGTATGTATGTATGTATGTATGTATGTATGTATGTATATCTATGTATGTATCAGGGCTCGCAAAATTTCAAAATCCCTGGTAGCCCTTCGGGCAGGGACTCTTCAGTTTTTGGTAGCCCAAAATAAATTTAAGTAGCCCGAATAAAAAAGAGAGCAATTTTTTGATTGATGTTTTGTTTCCTGTTTTGTTTCCTTTACAATATTATACATTAAAGTATAATATTGTAACGGAAACAAAACATTAATCAAAAAAATTGTTGAAACACAAATTACAACATTGTATAAAAATTACAATCATCAACTCAAATACTTGGTTCTAATTGAACAGAAATTTCTATGAACTTGTAAGAACTGTGTAGAACATGAATCAGCCTGTGTCAGATCCTGAATTTGAAATTTCCACTGAAGTCACGGGAAAGAGGCAAGTGGAACCAAGATCTAGGCCATTTGCTTTTTGAAGTTTGCAAAGACTGCTAAATTGTGCCAGTGGTAGTTCACTCTTTGCAACATAGTACGCTGTTCTAAACAGATTTTTCAGGTTTATTTTTAGTATGTTATTTGCAATTGGTGTTTGTTCTGGGAAAGATATTGCAGACTGAGCAATAATGCATTTCTTGCATTTCTCATGGGTTCTAATGGGGGTCTTTCTTAAAATTACTGGTCCCAGTAACAAAGGCGCTTGTCGACTCAGAAATCGAGGGAAAACCAACAACACACCCGGCAGAACATTATGTTATTTACACGGGTGCACATAAGTGGTACGCATGTGCGCATTTGCTGTCAAAATAAAAGACGCGCACCAGATAAGAAGTTGCAACGCGTGTTTGCGTCCATATAAAATGCACTGTTTTTGTCCGCTAGAGTGGGATTTTCACGGCACATTCCGCACCACATCTCTGTGCGTTCATCATTTGTTTGAAGCCAGCTCACCTCCTGCAACTACTTTTCCGAGAATACGCGCTTCTTTTGTGGTTCGGACTCCTTCTGACATTTCTTTGGAGGTGGAGGAACACCAAAGTAATTTCTTAAAGGAGCTTGCTTCTTCGACATCTTTAAGAGTTCTAAACAAATGTCTGTCCTCCTCCAGAAAATCTTATGTACGCAAACACGCGTTGCAACTTCTTATCTTGTGCGCCTTATATATATATATATATATATATATATATATATATATATATATATATATTTATTAAGAGTGATCTGGCCAACAACTATAACCACAGATCTATGAAGATATTTTAAGAGGCCAAAAAAGACTGGATTGGTTACAATGTAGTTACAATAACCTAGAGTCATAAAGATACAGTTTATATCTACAGTTTATATAAAACCCCTTTGTAAATAATCCTGCTCACTAAAGGCTGTTTCCCTATAAAAGTAAAGACATCAGAAGCACCTGAAGTCGCAGACCGTGATTACACCGGGAGACAAACACCTGTCGCATCGCAGGACGAGCCCAAAAGTGAACTACGTTAAAAAGAAGACTTTCAGTCCTTCTTATACCAGAATCACTGAGTGCCAGCTTAGCTGTGCTTCTCTTACCGGCCAGAGTCTGGAAGGCGTCGTTAGCGCTGTTTCTCAGAGAGCTTCGATAATAGTCGTCCTTCTGACTGGACCGAATCAGCTGAGCCCGAGTCGCAGGAGCCAGGGGCATCGTCCGGTACAGCCGGTCACACGCTGTGACACCGAGATATCACCGTCCAGTGGACTGCTCTTCATTCACACGCAGGCTGATGTCCAGTCGTCCGGTCACTACACCAGATAAAACGTGACCGGGCTGAAAACAAACTTAACTGCTCTTGTTCTTATCCGAGCTGCATTTTGCACACTCTCGCGTCCACTAACATCCACTGAGAGTGTTCAGAGTAGCTGCGGAGTTTTGAGCCGCTCCAGGAAACATTACTGGAGACAGACAGCCAACACTATAACTCACAGCGCCTCTCAGGGGCGGGGAGGAGCATTACAAGCGCACAAGGTTTGGATTTCATATGATTGTGTTTAACAAGGTATCAAGCTGTCGTCTTATATTATGTGTTCAGCTTTTAAAACATACACTCCTAACCAAACCATGACAGCCGAAAACTCAGTAAAAGACCACCTGACCCTGTAAACTGAGCAACAGAAAGCACATGTTCAGAAGAGCCAGTGTGCATTGTAGTGCTCATGTACAGGGTGGAAACAACTGAAGGAAACAATCAAAATTCTAAAAAGCTGATATTGTAGAGATCTGTGTGTGCACGTCAAACAAATGAGTTAGACACAGTGAAAGCACTTACAGGTCTGACTGAAGGAAAACGTGACTGACTGATGGACTCGGGCACAGTTAGACATATCCTCTGGAAACCATGGATGCTGTGCTATATAAGCTAAAAATATGGGTGACCATCCATCTAGTTATCATAGCATAGTTCAAAAGCCAGCATTGGTGCTAATGTGTATATTTTTGGCATGAGTTAGTCTAAGAAGCTTGGAAAGAAAGGACTTCTGGACTTCTTTCCAAGCTCTTTAGACTACGATGACCTGGCTGACTGAGAACCTTCACAGACATGCGGCATGAGTTACTTACACATTTGTGAAAGCACCATTAATGCTGAACTATATGAGTCTGGATGCCAAATTGGCCTCATCTAATCTTTAAAGGGAAACATTTTCATTTTTAAACTACAGCAACCTTTTTAATAGCATCACTATATTGCTGATAGAAAGAGGAAGGTGTGAGAAGGAGTAAATCATTAGCAGTACACAAAGAGAGGCTGAGATTTCACAGTTACAACAGAAACATGTCATGTTTCATGAACCTCGTGTTTGTGTACAAACAGGTTCCTGAGACAGTGCACAGTGTATGATGGCTCGGTCGATGAGCTGAAGATTCATAAATGCATAGAGAAATATTAATCTGTTCTCTGACAGTCAAATTATATAATACAGCTTACAGGCGACTCAGTGAAGGTGAAGGTTTTAATGGCATCATGGATCAAAAGAAGGTGTTTGCATTCACCGTACAATGCCTGAGCAAGCACACGTGACTGTTAGACACGTTATCTGTGACTCACATTGGTGATAGTAAAGAACATACTGCATTACTTTAAAAGTAAAGAGTAAAGTAATGAGTAATACTTTACTGTTACTGAGTAAAGACTTTGACACTGGTCAGTTCACATGAGGGCGATAAAAAAAAGACTGAGGTCATTTTGCATGTCAAACAGTTTGACAGAGTTCAGTATATGCAGGATATTCTCTGAACACTGGATTCAGAAATGAGTTCCCTTCATATTCACTCACAGGCTGATCTTTAAATCACATGCCAAGAATTCGAAATGTAAAACAGCAAACTCAGCTGACCAGATTACAACACGACAATTGTAAAAAAGGAAAAATCCTTCAAGTGACCGACTAGTTCATTTAGCAGTCCAATTGTACATGCTACTGCCGTTGCACAGGTGATGTTGCACAACTTTGTTCTAGGTACACCAATGGGCCCAAAAAAATAAAATAAAATACTGAATACAAACAAAGAAGGGAATTCAGGACAATCAGTTGAATCGATTCTCTTTCGCCTTGGTTTTTCTGTAATATTACACACTGGTACTGCCCAGCTGCCAAAAAGTTGTGATACAATATGTCATAACCTTACACTGTACTGCCAAAAGTATTCACTCACCCACTCAGACCTTAACCTGATAGAACACCTCTGGGATAAATTCGAGTGGAGAATGCAAGCCCGGCTGTCCAACATCAGCGTCTGACCTCATAAATCACTCCAAAAACCAACCTTCTTTACACCTTGGAGCCTGTATTTATATCCAGTAAACCCACATGGATGCACACTACAGTATGTGTGAAGTCCTGCTATAAGCTGGTATTTAGTTTTTTCTTTGTATTCTGTGCTTTCTGCCTTAAAAACAAACACTTTGAGCACTTAAAGCACTTTCTGTCATGTGATGATCACACCTGCAGTCACACAACTGTGATGTTTGTAACCCCATGAAATCATACACTGCACACACAAATACAATGATGCACATCATTCTTGTTTATGCATAATGCCTTATCACTCATTTGGTGTCCAGATGTCAGAATGAATGAACCGAGTTTAGTCTCCACAGCGCTTTTTATCCGGGTTGCCTGCAATATTTTTTTGCAACCAGCAGATGGCACAATTGAACGACACATCAACATCGTGCCAACACAATGTGGATGCAGTAAGAGGAACGTGCTACAGTCCACGAGGCGTCATTAGAGATGTTTGACACTGAGACTCTGAAGCTTGTTTCATCTCAGCTGAAGCGTCTCGTCTCACTGTGCCGGGGCTTATGTCAGATCTTTGTAATCACATGACCGACGACGCTAAGGCTTCACTACGAAACACCAGAGGTGACGTGACTGATTCAAATATTTGGTGCTGTTTCATTTGTCGGGAGATGTGAAATGATCAGCGTTCCCTTCCTGCTTCACTTGCAACAACCTTAGCCATGCCTCCGTAACACTGATGTTGCTGTCATCTCACATAACAGAACAAACCTGTCATATCAATCATGTCATGACGGAATAATGAGAAGCAACAGGACAGCACATTTGACATTAGGCCAGACTGACAATGTCCTGCAACAAATGGCAGAGATGCTATTACCTGAAAAGGCTGTTAATTATCATCAGATTTAACAAAACAAGAATTTAACCTGAATTTTTAGGCGTTATGAAGTAAAGTTACACATTAGAACAAACAAAATAAACAAAGGCAACAACAAATAACACAAAAACTAATACATATAAATCGTTTCATTACAGAAGAAGAACTTTATGAAAAGTTAAATTTTTTTTTTGAATAATGGGTTTTATTTGGTGAAATAAAGAAGAAATAAAAAGAGAGCGCTCACTGTGAAACAGACTGAACACCAAACAGCCAACATTTTCAAAGTGACCTCACAGCTGGGCACAGAACATAACAAACATAGTTTTTCATCATCATCATCATCACAATGTGATGATGGCCTTTGTAAAAGCTTTTTTTTTTTTTTTTTTACCTTGGTGCTTGTTTTCAGCTCAGTTCAGACGAGACTGACAGTAACAGCACTGAAAACAGGCACTTTATCTGGGATAACAATGACACTGAGGGAGGAAGACTTGATTAAAGTGCCTGAGGGGAAAATGTTTGTTCATTAAAAAACAAACAATGAGACGATGAAACTGGAGGGACAGAGTAATGCACCACACTATGTGAGGGACACTTTCATGAAACATTTTGAACTTTGGTGTATTCAGTGGATGCCATCACGTCTGCATGTGCTGTGTGGTTGGCAGGGGGATTGGGAAAGAAAGAGCCATGGTGTTTCTTTGCTTTGGTTGTGGGTTTATAACATCTAGCTCCTGATATATGAAGTGACTATCACATTTATCAAATGAATTTAATGAATTTCAGTCCTGAACTGAACAATTATTGCTGTGTGTCTGTTTATGTATGCACGTCTTTCTTCCTCAAACAGCTAAGAAAACCACTGAAAGTTAAACAAGTCACACCAAAATTCTTCAGTCTGAACCACAAGCACAGGTCTCCCTGCTGATCCACCCACCAGCAAAACCATGAATGGATTATCAGAGCTGTCGGTGTGGCCATGCAGGTTTTAGTTATCAGAGGTGTCTCTGATGTTGTAACAGCAGTTATTGCAAATGGGATGTATTAATTCATTGAATAAAAACTTCTAAGGTCTTGTAAAACAGAGAGTAGTACATTACTATTGTTGAGGTTGTCTATGAGGGAAAAGTGTCATACACTGTTGTGTAAAAAGTCCCAAAGGAAAGATTTGAGTAAATAAAAAGAAATTCATGTGTACAAAGACACAAACATGGAGGTTTTCAAGACCAAACAGAAACTGTACAGAAACTGTTTTGCATAAAGCAGTTGCTACAATTTTCATGTTCTACCATGTTTCCTGGTACAATCGTGTTATATGAAAAATGGTTTTGTATTGAATAACTGTTTTACGCAAAGGTTATAATACTAACATTTGCCATAACAGTACAAAGGTTTACAATGAACATGTATTTAAAGTACAGTAAAATTATTCATTATGCTAAAAATAGACATATTCAGAATGTTTAGCTTTTCAATTTGGCCACTCTAAACACTGGACATTGGATAGACTTGCAGACCATGTCTGTACTTGGTCCTTCGTTCCAGGTACAAACTAGGTCCACAATTTGGATGTTCAACCATGACCAACATGGACGTCAACATGAGGTTCAACATTTGAACTTTGGACTAGGTAGTTTTTTGGGATGTCATGTGGGCGTCTATGACAGGTGCGCCTTTATTGTGCGAGACATGAATTAAGAGACCCGGTCAGTCAGTATCTTTTTAGGAATGCTGACTTGGAAAACTAGTGCAATGGCACTGCCTCAGGATATTGTGTTGCATAATCCAGCAGAACTAAATCAAAGTGATATCCCCATGCATGCCTGTGAAATGGCCCGATAAGGTCCCTGCCAATGCGCTCAAAGGGACCTTCATTAACAGTAATAGTGCAAAAGAGCTTGGAATGGTCGGCTGGTTCACTAGCTGAGACTGCTGGAAGGACGCGCACCATTGACGCATATCGCTAAGCCAATTGCAGTCTTGACTCTATGTGTTTTGCCCTTAAATTTTTTTTTCTAGCAGCACTGTGGGATATTTGTGTATATCCCTGTTACACCCCGGCCTAGGGGAAACAAAAAAAGAAGGAAGGATAACGTGCCTGCTCCCTGCTCCCAAGGAAAAAACCAACGCTGCCACAGGATTGCAGTTTCACAACAACCAGATATTTTATTAAGTTCAAAAGGTAAACTTGTTCACGCAGCACACCACAAGACACAGGGCTAAATGCACAGCTTGTTTGGAAGCAGGAAGTAGGCGCGGCTGCCGGTTCGGATGGGTCACAATTTAAAGCCGGCATAATTCAGTCTTCCAACAATGGCTAGCCTCCACCTGGAACTTCGATAAGCACAAACAGAGAGAAGCTCTGCCACCATCTGGGCCAGCACCTCTATGTGCTGTGCTGGTCACTGCTCTGCCATCCCTCACTGGACTGGGTTTCAGCACCACTGTGGAAGTACGACTCATGCTCGAAGCATTAAATGATGTGCTGTACTTGATTTACAGTGCTTTATACAGAGCTAACTGGTGTAGTTTTTCATCTACTAGTATCTGTGCTGTTTGCTTCCTCTAGTTCCTCTCGTTCCTCCAGTTCTTTTCCTTTTCCTTTTCAGCATCTAGACTCTGGGGGTGTAGGCTCCTATCACCACTGGGATGGGTTATCAGAATGTAATCGCCAGACAGCATAACTGAATTCTGTATATCAATAAATCATGTGCAGTTCCTTCCAATGACCTGTCCTTATTGAAATTCTGTTCCTTTAAGGCTTTCTAGAAATTAAAGGAGAGAACTAATGAGTGAAATATTTGTAATCAGTGGCTCAACATCATATTCAATCCTCTCAAGGTTCATCTTGTGTTACTACAGCACAGCATCCTCTGAGAATAAGTAGCTGTGTTTTCTTGTTGTTATGACAGAAGGTCTAATAAATGTATTACACACTGTTTACAGGTGGTCTAATAAATTAATGGAATGCATTTATATAGCGCTTTTCGGGGCCCTCAAAGCGCTTTACAATTCCACTATTCACTCTCACATTCACACACTGGTGGAGGCAAGCTACAGTTGCCCTGCCCTGGGGCAGACTGACAGAAGCGAGGCTGCCATATCGCGCCACCGGCCCCTCTGGCCATCACCAGTAGACAGTAGGTGAAGTGTCTTGCCCAAGGACACAACGACCGAGACTGTCCGAGCTCGAACCGGCAACCTTCCGGTTACAAGACGAACTGCCAACTCTTTGAGCCACGATCGCCCGAAATTAGTTAAACATTGCACATAACAACTGGAATGTTGTATTAACTCTTCTTCTGTTTGCCACTTGTAACATGGGAGTAGGCAGACACACAGCTAGTGAGCATAGCAACCAAGGCTGGAGAGAGATGAGAAAGAGAAGAGTACAGAGAGATGAAGGGCGGTGATGGGGAGTAAGGAGAGCTGTGAAGAAGCCTCAATGCAGTCAGGGACGCAAAATGAAAAATAGAGAAAAATGAGCTTTGTGCTATCATGGCAGAAGTCATTGACCACAACAGACACACAAAGGGAGAGCAAGCGAGCTAGTGAGGGAGGGAGGGAGGGAGCTAC
The DNA here is from genome assembly GCF_051167445.1 of Perissodus microlepis. NCBI lineage: Eukaryota > Metazoa > Chordata > Actinopteri > Cichliformes > Cichlidae > Perissodus > Perissodus microlepis. Next base: position 19,703,895 of record NC_140480.1, read on the forward strand.
GTAGAGCTTTCAGTCTGTTTTGGTGTCAGTTGTCTCAGTGCCACAGCAGCAGGCAGCATGGAGCTGGAGCCTCAGAGATTCAGTAAGTAAGCCTTTGCTCCTCTTTTCTGCTCCTGGTTCTGTTTGCTGCTCCTTTTATGGCTCATCAAGCAGTCAGATATAATTTGTACTTGATTTGAAGCTTTTGGCTACAATTTAATTGGTTGGACTGGTTTACTGGGGTTGCATGGCATAATAAAAAGTTATCGGTGTGCTTAAACAGTAACATGATGGTTGAGATGTCTAATTATTATGTTTGATTGTTAACATCAGAAAACTGGCTGATGCTGTGGAAGATTTTGGTTGGCTGCAGTTCTTTTTCATGTGTTACCATTCATGCTCATTTATCCGTGTCAGTACATCAGATGTGTACAGTCTACTCCTGCCTCCAACCTAAAACTGAGAGAGGCAGAGAGAAAATGTGCAGATGAATGGAGATTCATACATTTCTGATGAATCCATCACTTGCTCATTATGTCTTCAGCCTGCTGAGCTTCAGCATGAGGTTAGGTGGAGGCTTGCCTTTTGCTTCTCTCTTTGGTTGTGTAAAGGTCTTTTTTCAGTTAAGTTCATCCTCTGAATTATGAATTATCTGAATATAAAGACATACACAGTTTAACGTTTAAGACTTTTTTTAAAATCGATTTGAAAGAAAAATCAACTAATTTCACAAAAATGTGGGACCCAAAAGTGAAATGTTTGCTTGCAGCTGAAGAGCAGAAGGCTTAGCAAATACACATGCAATATAAGCATATGCTGACTGTCAGTCCAGAGCTGAGTGAATACACAGTGTGAGCCCATCATGACACAAAGAAACAGTCCAAACATTACTCTAGCCCAGGGGTAGGCAACCTTTCTGATGGCGAGTGCCATTTAAAATTTCCTCAGAGGTCAGTGTGCCATATGATTGCATTAGCAATAAATTTAATAACGCTCTATATGAACAGTTACACACTATATAGAACCACTTTATAGAATTATATTTGTTCGCAGATGTTGGCAGCTATCAGCGAATAGTTATCAGCTATTTTGAAACAAAAAAAGACACTTTTTATCCATAACAAGAACTCCATAACAGCAAATGGACTGTACAACAGAAAATACAAATGCTATTTATGGTCTCCTCACAAGAATGATAAGAAAAATAAACTGGGCCAATATGGCATGTTTGTTAATACACTCTGATCTCTGGTCTCCTACTCAGAGACACAGGTCTCCGAGTGTCCAGCATTCAGACGGCTACCTGAGGACACTCATGTGAGAGAAAATCTGCTCACACAGACATGTAGAGCCAAATACTGTCAATAAGGCCTCTGCAATGTTCTGAAGACAGTTAAACTTGTCAGGTAGTGATGTCCAGCAGGTGAAAATGCAAGCTCCATGAACACGCACATCTATGGATTCCAGCTGCTTCAATGTTGCATTAACTGGCATTAACTCAGCCAGTTAATGCGAGACAAACCCAGCTGCTCATTAAAGATTTCTGGTTTGATCAGAAAATAAAACATTGGTCCATACACCTGAAAGTCCCAAAAATGCATTGTGTGTCAAGTCTACGGATGTATCCGTGTATCTCCGTGGTGCTGATGCTGTGCTGAGCGGACAGCTCCTGAAGCTTTTGAAGTGTCGGAATGTGGAAAGCTAACAACGTCCCTCTTACCAGTAGGCAAAGTTATTTTTAGCCAATTACAAGTTGAATCTGGTACTTGGGGTTGTTAGTTAAGATACCGTCATTAAGAAGAGGCACAACTAATGTGTCTATGCGAGCTGATTTGCGATGTGCACCGCTGGCACGGCCATTTATTTTTTGTTGCACCTTCTCAGATTAATTCACTGCGTGTCGTGCACAGGGCTGGACTGGGACAAAAAATCAGCCCGGGCATTTTGACTAAAGACCGGCCCAACAGGTATTAAAGCCATAAAGCCTTTGAATGAAAACAAACGCTGTTGTGACAGTGATGTACAGTCTTGTTGATATATATATATGATTTCTATACATTTTACATCAGATAAAAACTTTGGTTGTAAGCTTCAGATAATTATTTAATAACAGCCAGACATTTTAAATGAAAATAAGAAAGTATTTCTTTGTGCCCCCCTTTCCCTGTTAATGCCCCACCTGGCCCCCCTGGCAAAACTTTGCTAGATCCACCCCTGCACAGTTACCAGCTGTCAGCTACTTAGAAAATGATATTGGTGTTATTTGTCTCTCAGAAACAGTTCATAACTTCCCTTCAACTCATTTATGTGACCTAAAAGGTAAACCTGTTTCTCCATCACCTGTTCAGCTGATGATTCAGTAAGAACATCTCCTGGTTTCATCTTCATGTTTCCCTCTCACCAGATAACCAAACCGACATCATGACCAGCAGCTTTTACTGCTGCGGCTCCAGCAAACATCAGTTGATACTAGAAAGTAATATTAAATAAATTCTAACAACAGCTGATCAAGCTTAAACGTGCTGCTGTTGTTTAGTGCGACATCCGGCGGTTTCCTCTTTCTGGCGCAAAGTGGGCGATAAACAAACAAGAGAGAAAAGCCGATCAGCTGATCATTGATCAGTTTCATGATTAAAGTAGCAACAGGAGAGAGAGGGGAGAGAATGAGAGAAGAAGAGGCAGCTGTGCAGCAAAGACAAAGAATAAATCCACCTTTGTGTCTTTTTTCATTCTAGCTGAAGTCCGGGACAAACTGCGTCCCTTCTCAGCTCAACGCGAAACATAATAATTTCTCTGAATGCGGGAGGATTCCGTCTTTTTACGGGATGGTTGGCAAGTCTACTAACTACCCTTATGAATTAAATAAAGTTCAACATCAGTAACATCAAAGCACCCACCCAGCTGTATAGAAACTCCATCATGCTAGCTAGTACACAGTACGAGTTATTGTAACTGACTGTAAAAAGTCAGCACAACGAAAATAAACTCCACCTAAACTTGGTTTATATCTGACCCAGATAGACTGCAGGTCATAACTTCTTACCTGAAGTTCAGTTCACCTGACACTCGGACCGGAGGCAGCCTTGGGTCTCTGCTCCTCCTGCCTCCGATCTCCCTCATCCACTTGCTGGCCTCCACCACTTATTAATTTTACTGAATCTGTGGAAGCTCCGCGATGCCACCACCAAACAACTGAGTTATTTTTACACACCGGCCAGCATCTGGCCAATCCAACACCTTTCATTGTTTATACCGTTACAAAAAATAAATAAATAAATCATCGGGCCACCGAGCAAATGCCCGGTATGCCCAATGGCCAGTCCAGCTATGGCCGTGCCATCAGTTAACCCTTCGTGTGCCAACTGTGGCACGCGTGCCTAGGGTTGCCGACCCCTGCTCTAGCCTCTCGCTAATCAGCACTGATCACTGACACCAAGTAACACTGTGGTTTAAAAACAGACAGCAGTGACACTGAGCTCAGTTTTAGATGGCAGTACGCAGTGAAGGCCACACTGTGCTGTGCAGGTCACAAAGGTCAAAGGTCTTTTCCACCTTGTATGTGTTTCTGATGGAGTGTTGATCTGTTTGACAAAGAGGCAGAGAAGGAGATGATCACAGCTGGTAACTGCAAAGTTTTATTGGATGTAGAGAGATTTGATATTACATCAGTCTCAAGCCCACTGATGAGATGATGGCAGAGACAGAGTGGGGGAGAAATGACGAAGGTTAGTCTTTGGAGACTGAGTTAGCAGAAAGAAGTTCTAATAATGGATGGGTGAAAAGATAATTGACAGATGAAGAAGATAATGTGTTAATGGAAGGATGGATGATGCAAAATGATGGCACAATGGCAGTATTAAAGATGCTCTGAAGATGCCCCCACCCCACCCCCAACCCAAACCCAGTTCAGTGTGGTGTTTGAGCATTATAACACACACAGATATATATAACACAGTTATGGTGCAGTTCTCTCATTTCTTTCACACAAAGTAATCAGTTTTACTCGCTGGATGTTCTGCAGAAGCTTGAAGCGTCCTGCTGGGATGTTGACTTTTACAAAACTGGTTTACTGAAGAAACCTCTGTTTTGTTTTGTTTATTTTCCTGAAATCAAATAAAATAGGGTGGGAAATATGACTTTTTCTTTACATTATTAGATTATATTAGTAAAAATCTAATAATAATTAGATTTTTAAATTGTTATTTAGATCAGCGGTCCCCAACCTTTTTTGCGCCACGGACCGGTTTATGCCAGACAATATTTTCATGGACCGGCCTTTAAGGTGTCGCAGATAAATACAACAAAATAAAACTACAGGGAGTGCAGAATTATTAGGCAAGTTGTATTTTTGAGGAATAATTTTATTATTGAACAACAACCATGTTCTCAATGAACCCAAAAAAGTCATTAATATCAAAGCTGAATGTTTTTGGAAGTAGTTTTTAGTTTGTTTTTAGTTTTAGCTATTTTAGGGGGATATCTGTGTGTGCAGGTGACTATTACTGTGCATAATTATTAGGCAACTTAACAAAAAACAAATATATACCCATTTCAATTATTTATTTTTACCAGTGAAACCAATATAACATCTCCACATTCACAAATATACATTTCTGACATTCAAAAACAAAACAAAAACAAATCAGCGACCAATATAGCCACCTTTCTTGGCAAGGACACTCAAAAGCCTGCCATCCATGGATTCTGTCAGTGTTTTGATCTGTTCACCATCAACATTGCGTGCAGCAGCAACCACAGCCTCCCAGACACTGTTCAGAGAGGTGTACTGTTTTCCCTCCTTGTAAATCTCACATTTGATGATGGACCACAGGTTCTCAATGGGGTTCAGATCAGGTGAACAAGGTGGCCATGTCATTAGTTTTTCTTCTTTTATACCCTTTCTTGCCAGCCACGCTGTGGAGTACTTGGACGCGTGTGATGGAGCATTGTCCTGCATGAAAATCATGTTTTTCTTGAAGGATGCAGACTTCTTCCTGTACCACTGCTTGAAGAAGGTGTCTTCCAGAAACTGGCAGTAGGACTGGGAGTTGAGCTTGATTCCATCCTCAACCCGAAAAGGCCCCACAAGCTCATCTTTGATGATACCAGCCCAAACCAGTACTCCACCTCCACCTTGCTGGTGTCTGAGTCGGACTGGAGCTCTCTGCCCTTTACCAATCCAGCCATGGGCCCATCCATCTGGCCCATCAAGACTCACTCTCATTTCATCAGTCCATAAAACCTTAGAAAAATCAGTCTTGAGATATTTTTTGGCCCAGTCTTGACGTTTCAGCTTGTGTGTCTTGTTCAGTGGTGGTCGTTTTTCAGCCTTTCTTACCTTGGCCATGTCTCTGAGTATTGCACACCTTGTGCTTTTGGGCACTCCAGTGATGTTGCAGCTCTGAAATATGGCCAAACTGGTGGCAAGTGGCATCTTGGCAGCTGCACGCTTGACTTTTCTCAGTTCATGGGCAGTTATTTTGCACCTTGGTTTTTCCACACGCTTCTTGCGACCCTGTTGACTATTTTGAATGAAACGCTTGATTGTTCGATGATCACGCTTCAGAAGCTTTGCAATTTTGAGACTGCTGCATCCCTCTGCAAGATATCTCACTATTTTTTTACTTTTCTGAGCCTGTCAAGTCCTTCTTTTGACCCGTTTTGCCAAAGGAAAGGAAGTTGCCTAATAATTATGCACACCTGATATAGGGTGTTGATGTCATTAGACCACACCCCTTCTCATTACAGAGATGCACATCACCTAATATGCTTAATTGGTAGTAGGCTTTCGAGCCTATACAGCTTGGAGTAAGACAGCATGCATGAAGAGGATGATGTGGACAAAATACTCATTTGCCTAATAATTCTGCACTCCCTGTAGTACCGGTACCGAAAAAAATAAAATTTATTCATAACACACGTGAAAAGACCATGGAAAATAGAGTAAACGATAAAAACGATAACAAAAAAACCCTGAAAACCATACATTTCACACCCGAGCCTCAACTCTCGCGGCCCAGTACCAAACGACTCAGGGACCGGTACCGGTCCGAGGCCCGGGGGTTGGGGACCGCTGATTTAGATCATTATATCTCTCGGTTGGCTTGTGAACACCTTGGACAAGCTGGAAGAGGATGTTATTATTGTTACTAGAAGTAGTAGCAGTAGTGTTATATCCCCATGTATCTCATCATGAATTATTTATTAAATTAAATTAATCATAATGATGATGCATCAGGGTGCTGTTGGTGTTTGTTTTGGTTTCCTGGATCTGTTTGGGTCAGCTCTGTCGGGTTTGGGAGAATTTTATTTGAAATTGTTTTGGGTCCAGTACAGTTCAGGAGTCCAGAAGTAAAATGTAATGCAACTGTTTCACGTTTTGGGTCAGCTCAATTCTCACCTCAGTAACCTTAAACACACAATTTCAAACACTTTTTCTATTGTGAGTAATGCTTCTATTGTAATGAGATACTACATATTTATCTGTTTCAGTGTTATTTATGTAGAATCAGCCCAGATGAATGTTACCTCAGGGACAGGACCACACTTGACAATACTGTAGAGCAGCGGTCCCCAACCCCCGGGCCTCGGACCGGTACCGGTCCGTGAGTCGTTTGGTACCGGGCTGCGAGAGTTGAGGCTCAGGTGTGAAATGTATGGTTTTCAGGGTTTTTATCGGTTTTCAGCGTTATTTTGTTATCGTTTTTATCGTTAACTCGGTTTTCCTGGGTCTTTTCACGTGTGTTATAAATAAATCTTCTTTTTTTCGGTACCGGTACTAGTTTTAATTTGTTGTATTTATCCGTGACACCTTAAGGGCCGGTCTGTGAAAATATTGTCGGACATAAACCGGTCCATGGCGCAAAAAAGGTTGGGGACCGCTGCTGTAGAGAGATGATTTAGTTTGAGTGACAGGAATAAAACAAAGAAACAACATGAAGCACACATGACGCGATCAAGCTGTCCTACCTTTCATTTCCCAGAATGCAGTTGTACACCCAATACAGAGTTCTGAATATTGTAATAACAAACAAAACATTTACACAAAACCCTCCTTACTCAACTGCAAAAATGGGAAATATAGTCTCTTAAATAGATCTTACTATCACAGTAAATTATTCATGAGTATTTCTGTGGGTTTCTGTGGAACGGTCTCCTGTATGTAAGCCCCTTAGCACCGGACAGACTGTGTTATTCTGTTCAGATTAGTTGGTGGCATTGTGTCACCTGACCATAGAGAGATAACTCTCCACAGGGCACTTCATGTGGTTTTCATACAGGTGGAAGAATATTCTCTGTATTAGCAGATTCTTCTGGATCACTGTTGTCTTTGTGTTCCTGGTTTGTTCCAGCAGTCTATATGAAGCAGATAACCCAGTCATAAAGTTACACAGCAGAGTAAATGCACCAAACATTAGTAATTAATAAAGAAAATTAACACTGATGGTGAAGTATTTGTCGACTCCATCATCCACTATGTCACAGAAAACTACATCTGCACCTTCAAAGGGCAACTTGCTGGTCTTTGACCAGGCCAGCTAAGGTCGCCTGCATTTGACAGTCAGGGTGATTGCTCTCACTCCTCATTGTGCTTCAGTGATAGCTGCATAATGAATTCAACCCTGGCCTGACAGCAGAGACATGTATCAGAACCAGGACAGTATTGGTTTTATGTGATTTAGTAATATTCCACTAAACACAGGACATGAAACATGCACATCACGTCTGTATTGGTTCTGTTGCTTAATGAACAATTCTAGATGTCTATACGGTTCCAAACCAGGTCCACAATTTGGACGTCCAACCATGACCCAACTCAACATTTGACCTTTGGACTGGGTAATTTTGCTGGACGTCATGTGGACATCGATGACAGGTGCAGGAAATTTACATTTACGATGTAATTTTTTATATTTAATATCAACATTGTTGTTATCAACAAAACAAACACGATTTATTATGTGTCAGCCTATTCATTTAGTCAGTCCAATTTAATGTATTCTTTGTTGTTATTTTACATTTTCCTGTTTTTCTTTAACTGGTTTATTTCGTTTAATTAATGAACTTGTTTGAAACCAGGTTAAACTTATGAGCTGGAACATCAACTTTGTCAATTTTACAAACTGTCTGTCAGAAGCTGGGGACATTTCTGCTCAAAATCCACCGTGCAGCTTCTCACTATTGTTTTGGCCTCAAGAGCCCGCGCCATTTTGGAGATGTTGGTACAACAGAAGAGGGGCCTGAAAGCTGAAGGCTTTGGATCTCATGTCCTCGGGACCACAAGTAAGCCCGCAGCATGAGCGAAGTGCTCCTTTGAAGTGACATCTTACTATGTCTGATTTCTCAGACTTTTATCTGATTTAGTGCTCAGCTCAGATAAAATAATCATTGTGGGTGATTTTGCCATGTTGACAGCCTCAACATGGCATTTAATCTGTTATTAGACTCAATTGGTTTCTCTCAAAATGTAAAAGAACCCACCCACCACTTTAACCACACTCTTGTTTTAACATATGGCATAGAAACTGAACATTTAACAGTGTTTCCTGAAAACTTATGAAGATGATAACTTCCTTATCATCTTCAATGCCCTGTACCAACACAGAGCAGAGCAGCTACCTGAATGCTACTCCAACAGAAGTCGATCATCTTGTTAATAATTTTACCTCCTCACTACGTACGACTCTGGATACTGTAGCTCTGGTGAAAACTAAGGCCTCAAATCAGAAGTACCTGACTCCGTGGTATAATTCTCAAACACGTAGCCTAAAGCAGATGACTCGTAATCTGGAGAGGAAATGGCGTGTCACAAATTTAGAAGATCATCATTTAGCCTGGAGAAATAGTTTGTTGTTTTATAAGAAAGCCCCCCGCAAAGCCAGAACATCGTACTATTCGTCACTGATTGAAGAAAATAAGAACAACCCTAGGTTTCTCTTCAGCACTGTAGCCAGGCTGACAAAAAGTCAGAGCTCTATTGAGCCAACCATCCCTTTAACGTTAACTAGTAATGACTTCATGAACTTCTTCACAAATAACATTTTTATCATTAGAGAAAAAATTATCAATAATCATCCTACAGATGTAATATCATCTACAGCTACTCTTAGTACCATTGATGTTAAGTTAGACTCTTTTTTTCCAATTGATCTTTCTGAGTTAACTTCAATAATTACTTCCTCCAAACCATCAACGTGTCTTTTAGACCCCATTCCTACAAAACTGCTCAAAGAAGTCCTGCCATTAATTAATTCTTCAATCTTAAATATGATCAACCTATCTCTAATGGTCGGCTATGTACCACAGGCCTTCAAGCTGGCTGTAGTTAAACCTTTACTCAAAAAGCATCTCTAGACCCAGCTGTCTTATCTAATTATAGGCCAATCTCCAACCTTCCTTTTATATCAAAAATCCTTGAAAGAGTAGTTGTCAAACAGCTAACAGATCATCTGCAGAGGAATGGTTTATTTGAAGAGTTTCAGTCAGGTTTCAGAGCTCATCACAGCACAGAAACAGCTTTAGTGAAGGTTACAAATGATCTTCTTATGGCCTCTGACAGTGGACTCATCTCTGTGCTTGTCCTGATAGACCTTAGTGCAGCATTCGATACTGTTGACCATAATATCCTATTAGAGTGATTAGAGCACGTTGTAGGTATTACAGGTACTGCACTGCAGTGGTTTGTATCATATCTATCTAATAGATTCCAATTTGTACATGTAAATGGAGAGTCCTCTTCACACACTGAGGTTAATTATGGTGTTCCACAGGGTTCAGTGCTAGGACCAATTCTGTTTACACTATACATGCTTCCCTTAGGCAGTATCATTAGAAGACATAGCATACATTTTCACTGCTATGCAGATGACACCCAGCTCTATCTGTCCATGAAGCCAGATAACACACACCAATTACTTAAACTGCAGGAATGTCTTAAAGACATAAAGACCTGGATGGCCGCTAACTTTCTGCTTCTTAATTCAGATAAAACTGAGGTTATTGTACTCGGCCCTGAAAATCTTAGAAATATGGTATCTAACCAGATTCTTACTCTGGATGGCATTACCTTGGCCTCCAGTAACACCTTGGAGTCATGTTTGACCAGGATATGTCCTTCAATGCACATAATAAACACATAGCCGCCCCTCCCTGAGCCTGGTTCTGCTGGAGGTTTCTTCCTGTTAAAAGGGAGTTTTTCCTTCCCACTGTTGCCAAAGTGTTTGATCATTGAGGGTCATATGATTGTTGGGTTTTTCTCTGTATGTGTTATTGTAGGGTCTACCTTATATTATAAAGCACCTTGATGCAACTGTTGTTGTGTATTGGTGCTGTACAAATAAATTGAATGGAATTAAATTGAATTGAATGAGAGCCTTAAGATAAAGCCCGATTATTCAAGACCTCATATGTAATGAGAAGGATATTAAATTTGATTCTGGATTTAACAGGAAGCCAATGAAGGGAAGCCAATACAGGAGAAATCTGCTCTGTCTTTCTAGTCCCTGTCAGGACTCTTGCTGCAGCATTTTGGATTAACTGAAGGCTTTTCAGGGAGTTTTTAGGACTTCCTGATAATAATGAATTACAGTAGTCCTGCTGTCTGAGAGTGAAGTGCTCTATTGGGGTATTATAAGACTTTGAGGTCTTTAAGATAAGATGGGTTCCGATTATTATTCAGATCCTGAAAACCTGTGTCTCAATCCAACTGTGGTCTGCTGGAGTATGCATTCATAGACGTGTACACAGAGGTTTACCACCTGACTATTATATTTTCCACATTAGCAGCAGAAGCTGTATAGGCAATTGATTCATCGAATGCTAAGTTAGCAAATGACATTAACATCTGAACGCCTAGTGGGAAGGAGCTGCCACACTGTTTGAAAGTGCTGTGTTCAGTTGGAATGGCATAATGAGTGAGTGTGTAAGATGCAGAGTTAGTCCTAAAGTTAATCTGGCATTCATTTATACAGCAGTCTAAGGGAAAGACATACAGTGGGGGAAAAAAACTCCATTAAAGAGCAGTCCTATTATTTTTTCCTAGTTCCCTGCAGAAAGATTTAAAAAGCTAACTGCGATGCTTTGGAAGTTCGTTTACACAATTCTGCTGATAAAATGGAGAGCTCTGAAGGCTTCCAGTCCTTTTCTCTTGTGTACGACAGTAAAGGAAATGCTCTACTGCCTCTTCTTGATCTTCTACACGAGTTCTATGTTCAGTGGATGATGAGATCAGAAATTGTGGTTTAGTCCTTGTTAGGAGCTCACTGCAAAATTTTAATGAAGTGGAAAACTGTAGCTCGGAATCGTTCTGCCTCTTTTTTTCCTCCTCTTACATAATTTAAACAAAATTGTTTGTAGTGTGAAGTGATTTGGACGGGCTGTGCAGCACCTGATGTTGTACATGATGTAAAATTGTTTTTGTCAGAAATGACTATTTTACCCGTATAAGCTCTTCATCTGCACTGACACATAAAATAAAACATTAATACAGGAAAGTAAGAAATATATTACTCCTTTTGTTTTGTGGATAATCAGTGCAGGAGTGCATTGAATTATTGGAAAAATGTTGAACTGTTCGTGGCATTGTATGAAACCATACCTGAATGCATCTTTCATTTTTTTATTTTTAATAGTGCATTTTTCATTTTTATAGGGGCGCAATGGTTTTCCTCATTTTCTTCCTTATGCACTTTTCCAGTAGTTGTTACCTACTCTAGACACACTAATCTGTGTTCCATGTAGATACAGTCCTACAGGAAACCAGCATCAACTGAAAATTCCATCCTCTGGGAAAACAATGGAAATCCAAATCCTCTTAAATTTATAATTGAACACAGCAAAAATGACCAGGGTAAAAGTTGTAAGTGCACAGTTTTGGCAGCGCTCGATCCCTCTGGTGTCTCTGCTGAAATTTGAAATTTTACATCTACATCAGGTCGTACACTGTTGCTTCTCTCTCTGTGTCACCTTTCTCATACATGATTTAAAGCTATGCCCAAACATTAAAAATCACTTCATTACATTTTCTCCTTTTCTATGTTGTACTTTAACATGGTCCATTATTAACTCCATCAACCTGACTTTCATCAGCTCAATCTCATGAAAATCATCAATCAATCAATGCATTTATGAGCACATTTAAAAACAACACAGGTTGACCAAAGTGCTGTACAAAGTAAAAAGTAAAGCAAACACAAAACAAAAACTCAGTCCCAATTAAAAGTTTTCAGACGGGATTCAAAGATGTCGAGTGTTAGACAGATCCTCACTTGAAGAGGCCGCTCTGTGTTTCAGTCTGCTTCTAGGAACAATCAGAAGCAACAATCAGCTGACCTCAGAGTTCTGCTTGGAGTATTTCTGTCACGGTCTGCGGAGACAGGCCGTGTGGTGGTGTGTGTGATGGACCCAGGTGCGTACGCAAGTGAGTAGATGGAATATAAATGGAGCTGGCTCCAGAGAAAAGAGGTTAAAAATATTTAACCAACTCAAAAAACTACAGGCAGATGTTGTCCTTTTACAAGAGACCCACAGACCTCTTAGAGGTTCGAATGAACTTAAAACACCTGAGTTTCCTAATGTGTTCTCAGCTTGTTATAATTCTAGACAAAGGGGAGTAGCAATTTTAATACATAAAAATATTAATTTCACAGTACTCGATACAGTTATAGATCCAGAGGGCAGATTCTTAATCATTAAACTATCTATACTTGATGGTAAATGATAAATGGCCTGTATTTATATAGCGCTTTACTAGTCCCTAAGGACCCCAAAGCGCTTTACATATCCAGTCATCCACCCATTCACACACTGGTGATGGCAAGCTACATTGTAGCCACAGCCACCCTGGGGCGCACTGACAGAGGCGAGGCTGCCGGACACTGGCGCCACCGGGCCCTCTGACCACCACCAGTAGGTAATGGGTGAAGTGTCTTGCCCAAGTACACAACGACCGAGACTGTCCAAGCCGGGGCTCGAACCGGCAACCTTCCGATTACAAGGCGAACTCCCAACTCTTGAGCCACGATCGCCCATAAAAAGCTATGTATTGCAAGTGTATATGGTCCAAATGTTGATGATCCCTCATTCTTTCACGTTTTTTTCAGTGCACTCTCTGAACACTTATATGGCACACTTGTTCTTGGAGGCGACCTCAACCTTGGACTAAATGAAGAAATGGATAGGCTCAATACAGCAGGAACTCAGCGTAATTGGCAGTCCACAAATATAATCAAACAGTATATGAGCGACTTTGGTCTTTGCGATGCATGGCGCTCCCTTCACCCCACCAGTAAGGAATATACTTTTTTCTCACATGTCCATCACTCTTACTCTTGTCTGGATTATTTTTTGGTCAGCAGCTCACTGCTGAGTGACATTTCAGACACTGAGATTCACCCTATAGCTGTCAGCGATCATGGTCCTGTATCTTTAACACTAATGCACAAGAATAATACTACGCCAAGTAAAAACTGGAGATTTAATATATCACTACTTAAAGATGAAGACTTTAGTAAATATTTTAAAAAAGAGTGGACTTCATATTTAGACTATAATGACACTCCCGAAACATCAGCTTCTGTTCTATGGGAAGCAGGGAAAGCTGTGATGAGAGGTAAAATAATTTCTTTCTCATCACATAAAAAGAAAAAAGAAAACAAAAATATTCAGGAATTAGAAAAAAACATCAAATCACTAGAAGAAGCCTACGCGTCCCACCAAGATCAGGAAACATTGAACAAAATACGCAAAACAAAACTAGAATTAAATGAGATAATTGATAAAAAAAACAAAATTCTTAGTACAAAGACTACGCTTACAAAATTATGAACATAGTAATAAATCCAGTCAATTTCTAGCAAACCAGCTAAAAATAAAGAAAGAAAAAACAACTATGTGTGCTGTTCAAGATTCATCTGGGAACACAATATATGAACCGATACAAATAAACAACATTTTCAGGGATTTCTATAAAACGTTGTATTTACCACAAATAAACCCATCTAAAAAGGAAATTGATCGGTTTTTGGACAACATAACTCTTCCAAAATTATTAGACACTCAAGCAATGGCACTGGATTCACCACTGACACCAGGCGAACTCCAGGAAGCCCTGATAAGTATGCCCAATAATAAGGCTCCAGGTCCAGACGGCTTTCCTGCAGAATTCTACAAAGAATTCTGGACGATTCTAGCACCAGTTTTCTACAGAACGTTGTTGGAAATCAAAGAAAAGGGCAGACTTCCATCAAATATGAATTCTGCAAACATTAATCTCCTGCTAAAACCAGGCAAAGACCCTGTATATCCCTCAAGCTATCGTCCAATATCCCTTATAAATGTAGACCTTAAAATAATCTGCAAAGCTCTCTCAAAGAGACTGGAGAAAATAACCCCCCTCTTAATTCATCCTGACCAAACTGGTTTCATAAAAGGTAGGCACTCATCAACAAATACACGTAGATTACTTAATTTGATAGACTACTCATACAGTAAAAACCTAGAAACTACAATATTCTCTTTAGACGCAGAAAAAGCATTTGACAGAGTTAACTGGAAATTTCTATTTGCAACTTTTTTGCAACTTTTTTTTAAAATTATTTATTCTCAATGATCCCAACTAAACCGCCACAAGATTGGTTCAGATCTCTAGAGACATGTATGTCCAAATTCCTTTGGAAAAATAAACCCCCACGTATCAGCTTAAAAACACTACAAAAGACCAAGGATAAAGGAGGATTAGAACTACCTAACTTTCAGCACTACTTCTTAGCCAACAGGCTTCAGTTTATCTCAGGATGGCTAAAACATACCCTCTTAGATGAACCTTGGCTAGATGTAGAACAAGCACTTTGCAATAATCTAAAGATTTCAGATCTACCATTTATCAGCTCAAACATCCAACGACATGAATGCTTTAAAAGCATCAACATCAGCTCTTCTCTGACAGCATGGTGGGAGTTTCTAAAATTGACGGAGTCTTCATTAATCCCATGCAAACGTACACCTATCTGGAACAACCCTGACATATTACAAAACAATAATATGATAAACTTTTCAGATTGGAGTGGTAAAGGAATCAAATATTTAGAACATATACTAGAAGGAACAGAATTTATTTCATTTGACAGACTAGTTACACAATATGGGATCAACAAGAAAAGATTTTTAGAATATCAACAAATTAAATCCATAGTAAAAAAGAAATTTAAACCGGGTCAAGTTGAACTACAAACACCACCAAGTGTGGTTCAATTTCTTACTCTTAAAACCCCCAAATTACTATCCAAAATATACAGAATGCTTTCTAAAACAGATGAATCAATATCACTTCCTATTGCAAAATGGGAAGCAGATTTATCAGTTAACTTAGACCAAAACTTCTGGTCTCAGATTTGCTTAAAAACCTTTCATCTAATCAGAAATCCCAGTCTTCAATTAATTCAATACAAAATATTACATAGAGTGCACTATATAGGTCATCGGATGTTCAAGATGGGCTTTACGTCTACCAACAACTGCTCACACTGCCAAACCAATTCACCGGACAATTATATCCACGCTCTTTGGTTCTGTCCACCAGTTCAGAAGTTTTGGCGCGAGATATGTGAAGACTTATCAAAGTGTCTGAAATGTAACATTCCAACTTCCCCCTTAGTGTGTTTGTTGGGCAGCTTAGATAATGTCACTTCAGAAAAGAATATATTTGGTTTTCACTGCCCTATGCATAGCCAAGAAAACAGTCCTCATGAACTGGAAAAATAAAAATAATCTTAATTCTAACCAATATAGAAATTATCTATTAGATTACATTAGTCTTGATACAGCCTCTGCCACCACATCAGATCAATTGCTCTGGGCTTCTTTGATCAGCTCCATCACCTAGTGGGGGTGGGGGGTCATGGTTTGGTCCCGCCTTCACTGTTGTGATTGGTGTGGGGGTAGGGACAGGCTTAGGGCGTCGGGGGGTTCCCCGGAGGCATCTTCCTTGGGGGGGCTCAACCCGGGATAGCGGTCATGGCCAATTAGGGGCTCTGTTGGCTCTTAGGTGACGGTTTCCTCGTGGCTGCGTGCAGCGGGGCTAGGGGAGGGTCTGTGCTGACGGACGTGGGTTACTGACCTGGTAGCCTGGCTGCCCCTGGGTGGGTCCGGGATGGGCGTGAGGTTCTGGGGGCGCTCCGGCTCTGGGCTGGGGCCCTGGCCGGGCCTCGGGGGCTTGGGTCCTGGTTGGTGTGTTGCCGGGGTTGTGGGCGGGTGGGTGTATGGGGGCCCAGCCCTACCGCAGGGTGCCGCCAGTGCGTCGAGCCACCTGGGGGGCTCTTCAACTGGTGGGGGAGGTTGTCACATCTTGCAGGAGCTTTCCTCTCTTCAGGACCTCTCTCTGCAGGAGGGGGAGATACAGGAGAGGTGGAGGAAGATCTCAGCCTGGGCGTCTATTGTCTTATGTAGTCTGGAAGATGAGTGGATGATAGGGTGGGTGAGGTTGGGTGGACTGTCCCGGGCTCTGTGGGGCCGGGCGGCACTGCTGCACTTTCCCTGGCGGGTCGCGGAGTATGGGGGTGCCTACTGGGGTCAGCGGGGGAGCTGGCCCCAGAGAGGGGTCACTTGCCCCTCCCTTCCTTCCCTCCCCATCTCCAGCTGCCTCCCTCTTCCCGCTCCACCACAACCACCCACACATGCAGGGCCTTGGAGTAGGGGTGTGTCACCAGGGTGCAGAGGAGGCAACCCCCCCCCCGTCCCCTTCTGGCTGCCTCTGCCTCAATTTTATCCCACAACTTAGACATTCCCATTACTCACACTCTCATTACACATACATATAGGATCTTGGGGGTGGGCACGCTACACGGAATCCAAATTACCATCAGGGTGTACACCTCACCCCTGGCGTCCTTGCCCACCTCTCAATTTTAAATACACGTAGACATTGAGGGCTAGCAGGAGGGGCTATGCGCTTACCTGCTGCTCTCTGGCAGGTAGCTCCATGCCCTCCTGGGTTTTAAATGCACCTTAGAACACACATGCATCAACACTACAATGAGCGGGTGGAGGGAGGTTTGGAGTCTTCTCTCACCCCCGTTCTCTGTGGCCTGCTGGAGCGGGGGGGGCTAGGAGGAGGAGTTGGCCGTCCGACTGGGGTCTGGAATGTGGGGCCTCCCTCCTGCTGCGGAGTCGGGGTGGTCTGCTTCTCCCCACCGCAGGGAAAAGGGTAACACCACCTGGGTCTGGGTGCAGTTCCCCCCTCCAGGGGCAAGGGTACCTAGACCCAGTTCGTAGAGTACGCTTGGGGAGTGTGATTGTGTGTACAGCGTCTCTTTATGTCTGTCTCCATGTTGGTTGAGTGTGGAGTAAGTGCATATGAGAGCATGAGGGTGGGAATGGATGTTTGTATATGTGTGTGCCTGTATGTCTGTGTCTATATGTCAGGCTGGGTATCAGACGCCACCTCTCTGGGGACATCTCAGGCCCTCCAAGGTTTGGAGGCCTATCTCCCCCCACCACCACTTCCCCTGCCGGTGGCGGACTCCCTCAGACATCGGTGCGTTGGTGGTTCTTTGTGTCCGGGGATGGGCGTCCAGGTACACACCGGCTCACTCCTTGGCGGCCGCTTATCGGGGCCTGGAGCCTGGGGCTTGCTCGGGCCACTTCGGAGGTGGGGTGCCCCCGGCCTCTCGGCCTGGGGCTCGGTCACTCAGGCACAGCTGGCTGCCGGCGCAGCTCACGGGCACGTCACTGCAACCCCCCTGGCTGCTGAGTGACCCCTCATCTGGGACTCTCCTCAGCTCTTTCTGGGACAGTGGCGCGGCTGCCCCTCTGTTGGTCTTCCTTGGTCTCTTGTGTTCTGGGGGCCTCTGGATGTCTGAAGTCTTGATCTCCTCCATACCTGCTTCATGCCCTGGAGGATGGGGCAGTGGCTCCCCACACCCTCTAGCAGATCATTACATGAAGGAACCTTTTAAAAAAACAAGCGCGTCCATGCTCACAGGTGTACACACGGGTGATCACACACATAAACTACACCCTTTTTGGCTCCTACCTCAAAGCACACTGTGTGCTGTCGATCTTACGTGCTGCACAATAATGTTTAATATTTAGTATTTACTGTCATATTCCCATATATCATTGTGATGTTGTTTATTCTATTACTCTTGTTTTCTTCTGCTTGTTTTCTTTTTTCTTTCTCAACAGGTGATCCAGGTGATCGATATATGCATTTTTTTTCTCTGCTTATTCTGTTGGTTTTTGTTTTTTGCCCTTCTTTGCCCTCTTCTCAGCTGTTTTTGTCATTTGTATGTCATTTGAAAGCGACCAATCATGTGATGGCCAGTCAATCCATTGGTATCCACCTCAGAACTGCCAAAAGTCAGAGTGAGTCATGGAAGCAAAGATTACCTGAGTTAGCATGAAATTGATGCAGCGCGAGCAAAGGAGGCACTCTGACATGGCTGAATGCTTCTCTGTGTGCATGGCTTGGTGAATTTACATGCAGGTGTAAAATTATTGGCTTGCTTTATGTATTTTCTCTGACATGAAAATAATTCAAATAAAAGAGAATTTAATATTTAGAGGGGAAACCCCACCACCACAGAAGCAAACAAGCAGTTGTAATGCTGCCTGTATTGGTTGTTGTGTTGTCACCAACACAGGGTCACGTATGTGTTGATATATGATGTGATTTTAAATGCTATAATTTGACTGTCTGAGCTGACAGCTGCTGCAGGAACACAGTTTGTGTTTTCTGGCTGCTTTTCCAATAACTGGGTGCTGTTCTATTTGGTTTAATGTCCTGTTTTCGTTTGAGAGGAGGAAGACTGTAAATGCTATAAAGATTGTGACTGAAATAGTGAACATTAGTTGTTAAGTGACAAATGCGTTACTATAGTCAGGTTAGAGCAGGATAAAGGTTGTGCTGATGGCTGGTTTGTTGTGCGATTCTCTACCCAGTGGGTTTGCTTTTTGAAACTGAACTAAGAAATGTGAGCTGAAACTCTGACACTTGGGTGTTTATGCATGCACACTTTTATGTGCATGCATAAACACCCAAGTGTGCAGGTGTGCAGGGGTTCACCATTAACCTCCCAACTCTGTCACAGAATGCATTTTTAATTTCTCTTTGCTATTTGGGCTGACTGGGACCTGATGAATGTAAAAACAAAGAATTACCAGAATTTTTTTTAACCAGATTTTTGTTTCTAAGAAAAATGAGATCCACATATGAGGACATTCATTTTAAATTTGGATAGAACAGTGGCAGCACAATGTCCTCGTAAGTGGATATCAGGCCCTTGTAGAGCAAAATTGACAGACAACCCAAAATGTAATGTCCACATATGTGGATGCCAGGCCCTAGGTTAATTATCCTGGATTAATAATACAACGGCTTCTTTGGGCCCTGCAACCGCAACCAACCACACGTAACATCACCCTCCGTACTGACAGAAGATGGCTTATTTTTAAAACTTCAAACATTTGTTTCTTCGTGTTAATGTTCAAAGTGAAAACCACTGCTGCACCCAAAAGGACACACAGGGTATTCTCACACTTCCTGAAACACAATGATGCCCAAGACTATTGGAAAAACACTCTGTGGACAAAAGTTGAAGTTTTTCCAGAGTTCATGTCCTTTAGATCTAGCATTAAACTAACGACAGCAACTAAATTATATCAGTCAGAAATGGTGGTGGTGGTGTGATGGCCTGGAGCTGCTTTGCTGCTTCAGGAATGACTTGTCGTAATTAATGGAACCATGACTTCTGGTCTCGACCAGAATATCTTGAATAAGAATGTCGGGTCATCAATTCATCCCCTGAAATGCAAACTCACTTGGGTTATGCAGCAGGACAGTGATCAATAAACACAAGTCTGCCTCTAAATGGCTAAAAAATAAAAAATAAAAAAATTATGATTTTGGAGTCCACACTAAAATCAGATTGAGATGTTTATGTGATGTGTTCACAAATTGTCCAATTCTGCACAGAACAGTGGATCAAAATGTCTCCACAGTGACGTGAAAGACTCATTGGCAGTTCTTGCTGCCACGGGTGGAACAACCACTTGTTAGAGTTTACTTCATAAATGATATTATCAATGAAAAACTGTATTTTTTGTATTTACTCAGGATGTCGTTGTGTAGTATTAGTATGTTTTGAATGATCGGATACAGTTTAGTGTGAGAAATATGCAAAAACTAAGAAAACCAAGAAAATCAGAAAGCAGGCAAATGCTTTTGACTTTTTTGTGATTTTTTTTTTAATTGTTGCTTTTCATGTAGCTGCATGTGTGCAGGGCTGATTCAAGAATAATTGCTGCAATCTGAAATGTCCCATCCAGATGAGTACGAGTCACAACACTTTTCAAATCATACTCATAATGCCACAGAAATTCAGAAACTAGTCAGTCCAAGTTTGGCCACACAGACTCTGAATCAAAACGTACTTAAACAGGTCGTATTCTGCTCATTTTCAGATCAGTTTGTGGACTTATATATCTGCATGATTCACAATTCAAAATAATCCTCATTTATTTTTTACTGGGCCTTGGTACAACCCCCAATGTGTCCTCTGTGTGCAGCAAACATTTCCCACTGTGGGACCTAACCTGTTCTGACTACATGACCCTTGGAGACAGAAGGTGACAGAGCTCAAGGCTCCAGCACCGAGCACGAGTGTGTGGTTTGCAGATGCTCTCTGTGCAAAGCTGGCTCAGCTGGCAACATATAACCATGTCCCACATTTAAAAGCCACATGGAATATTATCCATGCTCTTTCACATCATAGGTTTCTCAGAGCTGGCACACATCTTATATAACAACAGACTCATAAATTAAAAACATTCATTTGTCTACATGGACAGTATACTCTGATAACAAACTATACAGATGAAACAGGTGAGTTTTGTGTTACATAAAAAGGCAGATGATGGATTGCAAGAACTTAAACTCAGTTTAAGAACAAATGATGTAATGTTGGCGGTCTCTCTGACATTGACTGAGTCACGCAGACACAGAAATTACTCATATTTCTGTTTCCACACAGTGATTTTTATTATTCAGTCTCAGAGGCTCCAGTTTTCACTTAGTCTTTGTGTTGTGGCTCTGACATCCTTGAATGTGGCTCAAGAGTTGGGAGTTCGCCTTGTAATCGGAAGGTTGCCGGTTCGAGCCCCGGCTCCTACAGTCTCGGTCGTTGTGTCCCTGGTCAAGACACTTCACCCGTTGCCTACTGGTGGTGGTCAGAGGGCCCGGTGGCGCCAGTGTCCGGCAGCCTCGCCTCTGTCAGTGCGCCCCAGGGTGGCTGTGGCTACACTGTAGCTTGCCATCACCAGTGTGTGACTGGCTTTACCATGAAAGCCATTCATGCGAGTGTGGCTGTTAAATTAAAAGAATGACTTTAGGGGGATGGGCATATCTTTTATTTTAATATATCCAGTTCTAACTCGGCGTTCTTCACAGTCCTGTGTGAGCAGGATCCATCAGTGTCCTGTGATGAGAGGTATCCTTTTTAACCTCTTAAGCCCCAACGCCCCCTGATACGGGGGCAAAAGGCAGCAGATCAGTTAGGCTTGGGGCTTAAGAGGTTAACTTGACTGACTGTTATCACTCAGATTACTGACAGCTTAGAAATAACTTCTAATTTATAAATGAAATGCGAATTTCATTTAATGACTGCTTCAAGTCGTTCCTGAAGCAGCTGTCAAGATTCTGCAAGACGTGCAGACTCAGTGATGCATGTAGTGAGGACCCACGTGCAGACAACACTGACAGGCAGGAAATGAGCTTAGGTGACAATGAGCTGCTTTCTTGAGGCTGATGACACAAGTACAAAGTAACGGCAAAAATAGAAACTAGGCCCGCTGAAACCTGGAGACACAAGGGCAAGTGCACAGACACTGTGACAAAAGACATCAGGGAAGGGGGGGGGGGGGGCACAAAATAGGACATAATGAGACAGGGGAAGCAAAAACTGAAGCAAAACTGAACATAATAACAAGGAACGAGGATCAGAATAGGACAGGAAACAACAAACAGAGACCCAGACTTAAGACAGGGAAAGAGAGAGACACCGAGACACGATGGGCTCGGGAGACTGAAGGTAGCAATCACGGACACATGACAGATTTAACATGGAAGACACTAAGGTGAGTGTAAGAGGAGGGGGACGCTAAAGAATGAAACACAGAGACAAGACTGACAGGATCGAACCCTTGTTGAACCCTTCTGTTCCTGTAGCACCATCAACATCAGAGTGGGCACTAATGTGATTATTCTGTGTTTTTCACTAAATGATTAAACTACGACAGATCTGAAAAACGCTGATGATAAATGTTGCCTGATAAGTGTATTTCCCACAGGACCCTATGGCCTTTTGGATAACTGTACAGCAGTCTTTGTAATATGCTCACCAGTAAATTTCAACACAACTAAAGTCAGGCTTGAAATGAAGCACATCCTTAATGGAGGCGCCAGCTGCCTTAGGATCATTATTCTAGAGAGCGAAAACAATGAAGGACCAGAGGGACCGTTAGGAAGACAGTTAGAGCTGCAGTGAAACAGGAGTCGGGCTGAGGCAGACAAACTGGAGTCACAGAGTACAGGTGTTCGACTGAGAGCAAGAATGCTAAATGGCTTGAATATGACAAACTGGTCATCAAGTGACAGTGAAAAGCAGGACATACAAGCTCAGTTTAAAATGTGCATTTTATTAAAACAAAGCAAAGAGAATGTATCAGGTTTATTTGTTTAACCTGCAACATTTTATTATGTCATGAAAAATATTAGGACCTTTTGACTTTGACAGTAACACATCTCAAAAAACAACAACGTGGAACAAAGTATTGGTGCTAACAAGAAACATCAGGTCATTAAGAAGACAGGGTATAGAAAAGAGCACGTTAGAGAGTTTCTCAGGAGTAAAGATGAAAATTATAACATTTAAAGATTGTTGTTGAAGGAGAGGGTGCACCGTGAGAAAATGTACAAGATTTTGTGAGAAGTGTTGCCATCAGATTAAAAATTACTAAATCTTTCCACTGGTACATTTTCCCAGTTTAAATATTTGATGATTTGTTTTGAATACCAATAAAATCTTCTTCTCTGCACAGGCACATACAAGATTTACTATTATTCTCCTGTGATCCAAGGATAAAACAGAGAGCCATGACTTTTATTTCTATTGCACAAAATCACAGCAACTGTTAACTCAAGGTTCTTTATTTGTAAGTAAAGACCAGAGAGCAGCTTTGGCTGCCAAATCTCTCCAGTATCAGTTTTCTGGTTACAGTATTCTGTACCTTCCATTGTCCCCCCCCAAACTCTTATGCATTATGTGTGATTCCATTTCAGTTAGGAATTGAAACGATTGAGACAGGAAACCAATCAAATGCAGTTTTGTGTTAGACTCTGTGTCACCGCAGTTGTGAACAGTAACACAGTGGAACAGTGGAAACTAGCGAGCTAACTTCCTGTTAAATTCTAACTCTGTTAAACTTCATAAATTCTGTTTTCATGGATGCCTGGATGTTAAACATAACTCTTACACCTGGTAAAGAAGCAACGCTGATCAGTTTATGATGAAAGTTTGTAGACAGTTTTTAACTCGCAGTGATGCCGCATTGTTCGTTTGACTGTGGGACCTGAAGCAGCGTTTGGACCCGGAAACGGCTGATGACGTCAGACTTAAAGACCGGATTGTTCATTATAAAGATGTCTGGCATTCTGTCGCCACTTTCAAGTGTTTGCAACCTTTTTTGCCAGTAAAAGAATTTTCTGTTAAGATTACTTTATCGCTGTGGCTGTTGATGGCCATACAATAATGATTTTTACAATTACTAACTCTTATTTTGACCAACATACACTAACCTTTATCTGATCTTTCAACCTTATTTTAACCTTATTTCATGATAATATTCTGTGTTTGCTTAATAATGCAAAAATCAAAACAAGGTGATTTACTAATGCACAATCATGTCATGTTGCAATCTTTAAGTTAGTTTCTGTGAACAGTAACTTCTGCCCACTGCTTGTAAAACAGGTTTTCTCGTTGCCACATTATGCCAAAGGGTTGAGGTATGTAATTTAGCATTTTTTATGTGCTGCTATACCTGTTGTGTAAAAAAATTTTCTGAAAATAGCTGTGCAAAGATGTATGTAGCAGTATAACTTGCAACATGTCCCCAACACGCCCCCAACATGTCCGGCTGGATAACCACTGCTCATCTACCATCACAATGAACACCGGTGTACCACAAGGCTGTGTGATGAGCCCTTTCCTCTACTCCCTCTTCACCCACGACTGCAGACCTGCTGATGGTTCCAACACCATCATTAAGTTTGCAGATGACACCACGGTGATTGGCCTCATCAGTGACAACGATGAGGCCGCCTACAGGGAGGAGGTGGATCATCTGGCTGAGTGGTGCGACACAAACAACCTGCTGCTTAACACCGAGAAGACCAAGGAGCTCATCGTGGACTACAGGAGGAATGCTGACCCACATCCACCCATCCACATTAAGGGGACGGCTGTGGAGCGTGTGAGCAGCTTCAAGTTCCTGGGAGTCCACATCTCCGAGGATCTCACCTGGACGACCAACTGCTCCAAGCTGGTCAAGAAGGCTCACCAGCGCCTCTTCTTCTTGAGGACTCTGAGGAAGAACCACCTGTCCTCAGACATCCTGGTGAACTTCTATCGTTGCACCATCGAGAGCATCCTGACCAACTGTATAACAGTCTGGTACGGGAACTGCTCTGCCTCGGACCGGAAGGCGTTGCAGAGGGTCGTGAAAACTGCCCAGCGCATCGCCGGAGCACCACTTCCTGCCATAAAAGACATCTACAGGAAGCGGTGTCTGAAAAGGGCTGGGAAAATCATCAGAGACCCCAGTCACCCATCACATGGACTCTTCACCCTCCTGCCCTCTGGGAGGCGCTACAGGAGCCTCCGGACTAAGACCACCAGGTACCGGAACAGCTTCTTCCCCACAGCTGTCAGACTCCTGAACTCTGCCTCCTGACATCTGACCCACGTTAACACATGGACTGAACATACACACACCCACAATGGACAACTGTACCCTCAAACACACAATAATAACATGGACTGAACCACCACTCACAACCACTAGCACTTTATATAGCCTCTGTAGAAATTATCCACATATCTCACTTATCTTAACTGCACTACTGTATAGCTCTGTAAATAATCATTCTGTACATACGATAATTTTTAACCCTACAACTGTTTACAACTTGCATAGTTCCCATTTCTGTATAACTGTATATCTCAGATTTCTGTAAAGTTATTTATTTCATATTCTGTATAGTTTTTCATATTTATATCCTGTTCATATCCTGTACATAGCTTGTACTCACTATAGCCTGTACATACCTATAGTTATAGAATATTCACAACATACTTCATACCGTGTACATTATAACATACCATAATAGACCCATTTCTGTAATATACTTACATATCTATATTATTGCTAATATATATTGTAATATATCTATATCACTAAAGCACTTCTGGATGGATGCAAACTGCATTTCGTTCCCCTGTACCTGTGCATGTGCAATGACAATAAAGTTGAATTCTATTCTATTCTATTCTATTTAAATCATCAAGTTAATCGATCTTTTCTTGGTTTCTTAGTAAGATTGTTCAGTTAAGCACCCCAGAGAACCCGAGTCTTTCAGAACTGATGATGGGAAGCTGCAGGCTGCTCTGTGTAAGGCTCTACGGGTGAATAGTTCAAGAATTTAGGGGCCAAAAAGTCCAAAAACATGAATTCGCCTCTAATACCACTGCATAAAAAACAGAATATGAAATCACTGCATGAGCAGGTTTATCGCCCCATCGAAGTTCAAATGCTTTAAAGCTATTTATACTAAACTGTGATGCCACACGTCACAGGCTTTCTCAGTTTTCTTTTCAGAGTCTGCCTAGAGTTCACAGCTATCACTAATTAAAAAAGATTATATATATGTTTAAAAAAATATTTTTAAGCAGCTCCCAAAATCTGTGTTCTGTGTAATTCTCAGTTCTGATACTGGCTATACTGTCTTTATTTGCTCTAAGTTGTAAATCAGTGCATTCTACTTTTCAATGACATTTTATTCAGTTTCTCAGCTTACTTTGCAAACAGGTTTGTATATTTACTCACATCTCTGTCAAATTCAGCTTGAATGCTATGTAGCGAAAGAAGGCCAGTAAACTGCAAGACATTAGCACATAACGTAATGATCAGTAACAGTCTGAACAGCTCATCGTACTGCACAGTGAGTGTTGGAATCATGGTAGCTTTAAAATGCACGAGAGCATCCTGAAAACTGAAGACACTTTGCTCAGTTTTGACAAACAGGTTTCATTTGATCACAGTGTTTGAAACCACAGCTTTGAGCATGCAGATTTCTGTTGTGCTGTGCGCTCCTGCTCTAAGTTCAAACGACCTCAGAGTTGAAAGACACCGAACCCTCGGCACCCATGAACCCTGTGGTGCAGCAGTAAAAACAACCACAATATGCTGATGCAACTTTTAGACACTGATAAAAGCCTAAAGGTTTCTAAGAGACACACTGTTTGCTCCTTTTGTAGCTCCTGACTCTGACTCTGCTTTCGGTAATGGACGGCTCTCAATCTTTGAAAGACCACAAAGAGCATTACTGTCAGCAACCCCAACAACAGAACATAAAGGTCTATCAAGACGGAACAGTAAGCATATCAACTGAAGACTTTGCCCAGCAGGGGAATTCACTTTAGATTTATGGAAATTCAATGCAAGTTGACATGTATGAGTCCAGATAGATAGGCCTGGAGACTCGACTACGGCTTCTGATATCCAAACGTTTGTGTTAACTAATAATTACATACTTCTTTATGCTACCAGACAAAGGACTGATGCTGAGCTTGGCCCTTTTTGGGGCATGGTCATGGTCCCTACCACACCCTTCTGGATGTTGCTGCCCCCCCCCCCCCCCTCAGTTCAGGCGTGTGACTGGATGTTCTGGCGTGGGTGATGACCAGCTCCCTTGGGCCTCTTTGGTGTAGGGGGCAGGTCTCGAGCACCTGGGGCACTAGAACTGCGTTCACGGCAGGTGCCGGGTGGCTGGCCTTTGGTTCTCTGAGACTCTCACCCTTCAGCCATGGGACCATGCTTTTTGGTTTCTTGGAGTTCACTTGGATTTTTCTGTGTGAAAATAAATGAAATCATGAGGAAAAGCTACAAGTTTAAAAATTCATCAACTGATTTGGACCAAAGTAAATAAACTATCGGTGTGAAAACTGCACCATCAGCCACAAGCACGTAGAGTACCACGTTTTAGAGAATTTAAAACATGTTGCATCCATATTTAATAGCTGGCACTATGTAGTGGAGGAAGGAAAATTAAATTAGCAATGCCACCAGGGTGTTTAGCACTTATCTCACAGCGAGATGTCGGTCTTCTTGTGTCTCTGTGGTCTTCTCTGGCTTCTTCGCACAGACCAAAGAAATAATCTAATGTGCATGTCTGTGGACTTAATTGTTTTTTCTGAATTGCCTCTAGGTGTGTGAATGTGTGTTTGAGCGCTTCTCTGTCTCTATTAACCCTGCCATAGACTCAACGAGTCACATTTTATCTCAGCCTTAATCCTGAATTGGACAGTTTGTTGGGTCAGTAGAATTATTTACTTCTTGGATTTTATTTCCGTGATCCTGATAAGGATAAGGGGAAGAGAATGAATGGATGCATTTATATTTCTCTCTAGTTTTATCTGGTAAAGCTTCAAAACTTCTTATACAGCCTAAGTTGGGATTTGTGAATATTTTTTCTTGCTATTTTGTCATCTTCTCTTCCTCTTACCCTCAGCCAGTTGTCACAGATGCCTGTCCCTCACTGAGCCTGGTTCGTTTAGTTAACCAGCAGTTCTCTTTACCCAGATATATCACAAACACAGATCCACTCAGGAACAATAAACGGTCGTGCTCCTGGTCTCTTTTAAGCTCAGTAAAAAGCTCCAACAAAAATCAACCGCCAGATGCTGCTATAACACATCTCTGACTTTAATCATGTTTTAAAGAGGGAGTGGATATTCTTCATTAAAAAAATAATAATCTCTGAACACTTCTCTAATTTGTTTAAAGGAGCAGTATCATCCCATTCTTATCCTACTAAAAAAAAGAAAGAAAGACATAACTGGAAAAGATTTTGGAAGAAAAAACAACATTACGAGAAAGAAATGCAACAAATCCATTTATCTTCTGTTGCTTATCTGAGGCTGGGTTGCTGAGGCAGCAGACCTCCCTGTCTCCAGCCCCCTCTTCCATGCCAACACTGCCATGCGGGGATACAGCGAGGCGTTCCCTGGTCAGCTGAGAGGTGTAATCTCTGTAGCGCCTCCTGGGCTTGCCCGGAGGCCTCCTCAGGGCCAGAAAGGACTCACAGAAAAGTACCCAGGAGGCATCTCTGCTTCACTTTTATGCTCAGTTCTCTCTTCACCATAATGAATTATGAGCATGACCTACAATTTTTATTTTAGGTTACAACTTAATATTTAAACTTTTAAATTGTGGAAATTGTGCACAATAATTGTGCAAAAGTCTTAAGCCACCAATAAATACTAAAATATACCTACTGTCATTTATTATGTGAAGCTTTATGAAGGTGTTTTAGAGTTGTTCTTTGGACGCTGGCCGGCTTTCTTACCCATGTTCAAAACTTGTTTTTTACTCCAGCGATTCACCAGAGATGTGCAGAGTGTGGAAGGAGAAGAAAATACAAGGGATTCACAGCTGGGAATTTACTGCATTTTAAAATAATGCAGTCTATACACTATTAATAAAACAGCTGTTAAGACAGCTACGCAATACATGTTACAAATCCTGTCACTGTTGTTTATTTATTTATTGTCAGTCTTAAGAAAGCCTGGATGGACAGCCGGTTCCTGCATTTTAAGACATAGTTTGTCATACATTTTGCAGGATTACACCCTCTACATCCATATGATGATGTTGCTTTGATTGCACAATCACAAAAAATGATACCAAAAATGTATAAAATCAGCATCAGTTGTTAATAAACTGACTTGATTGCATAGTCAGCACGTGATTTTCGTTGCTAACAAACAAACTACTGCAGCAGGTTGGACCCTATATTGTGGGACATGTGTCCGTTGTTGCGTTTGCATTGTCCCTTTCATAGATCAACATTTCTGAAACAGAGTATGAAACTGAATCACACAAATTTAATATCCCAGGATTAGCGGCAGTAATGTCATCCATCAGGTAATGTCAAAACTCCACACTGCTCCCCCTGGTGGATTCATAAGACATTACCACCAGTTTTCCTGGATGCTTTTCTGGGGGTTAATACTTGTGATTGCATAGGTGGCAGATTTAAGTGGTCGTATCTGTAACAAAATAACACTGCAAGTGCAGAACTTCACCAGGATCCTTTAGAGTTTTCAGGTTCAGTACCATATCATTGTCTCAGGCCAGAGCTGAGAAAACTGTCCCACACGCTGCCAAACACTGAACCAGGGATTATTTAATGTGACTTTTATTACATTTACAAAGAGTTATTATCTTCTGAAGTGAAGTGATAAGTCTGTATGCGCGCTATGTCAATTTTTATGTCCTCAGAATCCAACAGACTCTTACTGTGGATACTCATACAAATGTTTGTACTTGAGTATTTTTTGACAACATTTCACTTTTACCAGCAAGAAATTGCACAAATATCTGTTTAAGACAATTTAAAACTTTAAAGTTATTTGATATTTCAAATCCCTATGTGCCTTCAAACATCAAACTGTTTTGAGTCTAATTGGAGGGAACAGTAACACAGAAATGCTTACTGGTCTTACTGGTGTATCTTCTGTCATTGTGTATCATTAATAGCACTATACCCAGGGGTTAAAGTGGACCAGGATGAGTGCAGATGTCTGTAAGTTGTGGTTGTATTACTTCAACATCTAGCTAGTGTTCGATGAGGCACCAGCATAAATTGGGGGATATTTGTTGTGGCCAGCAATTTCAAATGCAGCATTTCTAACAGCTCAGTGAATATCAGAAAACACACAAATGTTTTGTGCAGTTTGTCTCACAGTTCTAGCTGCTGTATTTCTAAGACAAGGAACAACGAATGCAAGAAAGGAAGGACAGGAGCAGGCGAAGAGAGGTTGCAGAGAGGTGTTCCCTATCTCTAAGGGAGCGGCCAGTCACCCTTCAGAGGAAGCCCATTTCTACTGCGATCTCGTTCTTTTGGTCACTATTCACAACTCGTGACCTCAGGTGAGGGTAGGGACGTAGATTGACCGGTAAATTGAGAGCTTCACTTTTACACGCAGCTCCCTCTTCACCTCGACAGACTGGTACGGCGTCCGCATCACTGCAGCTGCGGCACCAATCCGTCTGTCAACCTCCCACTCCCTTCTCCCACCACTCATAAACAAGACCCAGAGATACTTAAACTACTCCACGGAGCGGGCACTCCACCCTTTTCTGCGAGGACCATGGCCTCAGATTTGGCTTCACAATTATTCCCACCACTTCAGACTTGGCTGTGAACCATTCTAGTGTGATTGAGGCCATCACCAGATGAAGCCAACAGAACCACAACATCTGCGAAAATCAGAAATGAGATTCTGAGACCACCTCAGTGTGAGCTTTCTGCCACTTGGCTACACCTACAAATTCTGTCTGTGCATAAGCACAGACAACAGTCAGGACCTTTTCCCTGCCCCTTCGTGTCAGGGAACAAACCCTCTCATTCACCTGGAGAAACCCCAATGTACAGGCAGCAAGCTGAGGGGATACCCACCCCAGCCCACTGCCTCTCACCAAGGGCAACTCCAGACTGAGACAGAGTTCAGCCCCTCTCCAGAAGACTGGTTTCAGAGCCCAAGCTGTGCGTTGAGGTGAGCCCGACCATATCTAGCTGGCAGTGTTGGGACTAACGTGTTATTAAGTAACGCGTTACAGTAACTACGTTATTATTGTGGTAACGAGCACGGTAACTAGTTATTATGCCAAAATCAGGAACGCGTTACTCGTTACTGGGATTTAGATAGGCTCGTTATTCGTTACTTCGTGTGGTGGCTATCGCGGAGCTTCCACAGATTCAATAACATTAGCAAGTGGTGGAGGCCAGCAGGTGGATGAAGGAAAAGGGAGGCAAGAGGAGAGACCCGAAGCGGCCGCCCGTCCGAGTGTCAGGTGAACTGAACTTCAGGTAAGAAGTTATGACCTGCAGTCTATCTG
Organism: Perissodus microlepis; assembly: GCF_051167445.1. NCBI lineage: Eukaryota > Metazoa > Chordata > Actinopteri > Cichliformes > Cichlidae > Perissodus > Perissodus microlepis. Next base: position 19,735,104 of record NC_140480.1, read on the forward strand.
GGTCAGATATGAACCAAGTTTAGTTGGAGTTTATTTTCCTTATGCTGACTTTTTTGTACTGCATGCTAGATAGCATGACGGGGTTTCTATACAGCTGGATGAGTGCTATGTTACTGATGTTGAACTTTATTTTGTTCATAAGGTTAATTATTAGAGTTGCCAACCGTCCCCTAAAAAACGGAATCCTCTCGTATTCAGAGAAAATATTACGCGTTTCGTATTGAGGTGAAAAGGAATGCAGTTTGTCCCGTACTTCAGCTAGGATGAAAAAGACACAAAGCTGGAGTTATTCTGTGTCTTTGCTGCACAGCTGCTTCTTCTCTCATTCTCTCCCCTCCCTCTCCTGTTTCTACTTCAATCATGAAACTGATCAATGATCAGCTGATCGGCTTTTCTCTCTTGTTTGTTTATCGCCCACTTCGTGCCAGAAAGAAGAAACCAGCGGAGGTCGCTTTGATCAGCTGTTGTAAGAATTTATTTAATATTACTTTCTAGTATCAGCTGATGTTTGCTGGAGCCACAGCTGTAAAAGCTGCTGGTCATGATGTCGGTTTGGTTATCTGGTGAGAGGGAAACATGAAGATGAAACCAGGTGATGTTCTTACTGAATCATCAGAGCTGAACAGGTGATGGAGAAACAGGTTTACCTTTTAGGTGACATGGATGAGTTGAAGGGAAGTGATGAACTGTTTCTGAGAGACAAATAACGCCAGGATCCTTTTCTACACAGCTGGTAACTGTGCAGGGGCGGGTCTAGCAAAGTGTTGCCAGGGGGCCAGGTAGGGCATTAACAGCAAAAGGGGGGCACAAAGAAATACTTTTCTTTCTTATTCTCATTTAAAATGTCTTGCTTTTAAAAAATAATTATCTGAGTCTTACAACAAACGATTGATAGATTGATACATATATACCATCAAGACAGTGTACATCACTGTCACAACAGTGTTTGTTTGCATTCAAAGGCTTTATGATTTTTCCTATAATGGTGGGCCGGTCTCTAGTCAAAATGCCCGGGCCGATTTTTTGTCCCAGTCCAGCCCTGTAAGCAGCTCATCTGCAGTCTGGTGTTGCCTACATCTTCCTATTCAGAAGGCAGAATTTCTGAGTTCTGAGTACAATCAAAAGCACCACGACTGCAGTTTTTGTGTTGGATGTAAAAAGCGCACATGACGCTGTGACGTAGGCTAGAATCATGGCGGCGGTCAACGACGGTCCAGGCGTGGGATTTCTCTCGTGGAAATATGCACATTATCTTTTCCTTTCTATTGGTAGGTGGCACAGTGCATTTGTGGCAAGTAAGCAAGCTAGAAGACTGGCAATCTTGCTGGGTATCCAGTTACGGAAGCAACACATTAACAAGAGAAGTCTGGGTAAAACCAAAGTTACTTTCCCTAGTAACTAGTTATTTTGAAAGTAACGAGTAACTTCAAGTAACTGAGTTACTTTTGATGGAAGTAACTAGTAATGTAACTAAGTTACTAATTTAAAGTAACTTACCCAACACTGCTAGCTGGTACCTCTCAGCCTCACACACTAACTCAGGCACAGAGGTGACGTTCCATGTCCAAATCACTAGTTTTGGTAGTCGGGGATCGGTCTGCCAGGGCCTCTGTTCCTGGCCTCCGCCTAACACACATTGCACCCGACCCCTACGGCACCTGCTGTAGGTGCAGGAAGATGGGCCCATGTCCCTTTTTCAGGCCGTGCCTGGCCAGGCCCCATGGACTAAGGCCTCGCCAACAGGCGCTCACCATCGGGCACCTTCCCCAGGCCTGGCTAACCCTATCCTGGGCAGGGTGAACTGTTCCCTCGATGTTCTATTCATAAGGGTCTTTTGAATCAGTCTTTGTCTGGTCCCTCAACCAGGACCAGTTTGCCATGGATGACCCTACCAGGGGGCAAAAGCCCCACAACAACATAGCCCCTGGGGTCCCTGGGGCTGTAAATTTGAGCTAATGTGATTTTATTAATTTTATACTTCAGAAGCTTGGATGATTGTCAGATTGTCAGTTTCTGCTCCTTTATTCCCTGTTTCATGTGATCATGGTTTTTCGTCATTACATATGCAAAGCCTAGACCTGTCTCAGTCAGTTCACTGGCTGCTTGGAGACTGTGTGACGGCCATTCTGTGGAATTGTATCATCGTGATTTAGCATGGCGTGGTTTAAGTAACGTGCCAGAAAAATGTGGCACAACACTTGCAACAGTAGATCTTTGTTTTTATGTTGTTCTGGTATCATAGTCTTTATAATCCAATTATTAAAACTATTGTTAAAATCAACACTGGAAAATATAGGTAACAAACACTGAAATGAAAAACATAAATGTTCCTAAATTGAAAGTGTCCTTCCAAACATGAATATGTTCAGTTAAATTCGTAGCAGTTATTGACACAGTTTGTGTTACTTATTGTGCTAAAATAAAGGTCAAGTAGTCACCAAAATGTAAAAGTCATATTGTGGGGTCTATCGGAGCTACAAAACAATAATAATAAGACTTAAGACATTTTTTTTGGATCAACACATATTTCCAACAGGACATATTTCTTCTGCTGGGTTCATTGCAGTGGTGTGTGGTGATTTTTACAGAAAGAGACGCCACCCACTCCTGCAGCCCATTACAGACATAAACAAACACAACTTCCTCCACTATTTACCAATCTAATGAGACAAAATGGATCAGATTAAAGCATACTGTTTCAATATGATCCTTTAATCTGATGTCTGCACTCTACACGGACATCTTTCTGTACTCTTTCCTGGCTGAATGCAGAATTGTAACATATTATTCCTGCTATAATAGTATTAATATGTTATGATTGAAATAAGCAAAGCTTTTAGCAACAATATCTGTCTGAGGCCACAAGATGACAGCAATGTAAAGAAGAGATTTACATAATAAATACGTGGCAGGCAATGAGCTTTATGGCAGCGCTCTCCCAGATCACTTTTCATTGGTACATTTTTATTTATGTCTATTTTTACATTTGACGAGGCAAGCACTGCTTGCTTTGCTTGTCCTGACTGAATGTCACTGGTTAACTGTCAAATCCACCTGGTGATAACAAGGCCTGTTATCACCAGGTGGTACTGTTCTTTAACCCTATCCCCAAAATACCTTTACCAGCCCCATGTGAACCTACATGACTACTACAGCTGCAGTCAAGCATGGGAACAAATGCAAATATTGTGGCTGCCACATTATTACTGGCTACATGTTGCCAGAAGGGTAGGTTATGCAGGTAGGTTATTGGGGCAAGGGGTGGCTGTGGCTCAGGTAGTAGATCAGGTCATCTTTTTGTAAGGTATGTGGCTGATCCAACCTGTATGTCTAATATCCTTGGGTAAGATAGTAACTATTTCAAAACTTACATTTTAACTACTGATTTTATCTACTGTTCTGAATTTATCTACTGTTGTTTTTTTTAATCAATTTTAAATCATGCTTTTTATTTGTTTTTGTTTTTTAATGTCTCTGTAAAGCACTTTGAATCACCTTGTTGTTGAATTGTGCTATATAAATAAACTTGCCTTGCCTTGCCCACATTGCTCTCTGATGCATCCATCCGAGTGTGAATGTGTTTGAATGTTAGATAAAAAAAAAAAAGCACTTAAGCATAGAAAGTGCTTGTGTGAATGGGTGAAGGGGTCAGGTAGAGTAGAAATGTGCTGTATAAAAACAAGTCCATTCAATTGTCAATGTGATTTTAGTCAATTAGATTTTCCACTGGCTTGAAAGGGAATTAAGGGAATTTCCCTTAAAGTTGTTTCAGCAGTGTTAGAGAGCATACGTCTGTGCTGTCACAGTACAAATGGCTGTAGATGTGCCAGCCATCTGTAACTGGTGCTTATCAGACCCTAGGCTACAATACCAAAGTAGTTAGTGATTAAGTTGTTTTTTTATGTTGGTGATTGATGTTACCCCTGTGCAGCATTTAGTGTCATCTGGTGGTGAATTTTCGTCATGGTCCCAGCCCTTCCCACAGATCTCTCTCTCTCCCTCTCTCTGTTTGTGATGGTCGTGGACTCAGACTGAGTCCCCGCCCTGCTCACCTGTGGATAGTCACCCATCCTTCTACAGGTGGTGGCTGATAGTCATTCATCGCTAGATTGTTGGCCTACCCCGTTAGTTACACCCTGGCTGATCTCACAGACTGTGCTCCCTGCAACTTCTGGCAGTTAATTGTGTGTTTCCCTGTGCACAGGGCTTCACCGGTGTTCTGTCCCTGGTGAATGGTGAGACAGAGCCTTCCTGTGTAAAGAGAGAGTTGTGTGGGTTTTTTTTGGATTGAACGTGCCAATTTCCTCCCTCACCTTCCCTCCCTTTGAGAAACATTCTGCTGACTCTTGTGTTGTTTCATTGCCCGTAAATAAACCTTCTGAATCTTTACATGCAAGTCCGCTTCTGAGTCCTGCACACCTGCTCAAGATGTGACAGTTTTCAAGTTAACTGATCTTCGATAATAACCATACTTGTAATTTTGAGCATTTTTATAGCACTTGGTTTTTGATCATATTTTTTTGCAGGTTGTTTGTTTACAACCTGGAATGCGATTGTATACCTGAAACTTGCATTACAGCTACAGTGATGGGCTACAGTTATTGAAGTGTTATTGCTGAACAGAGGTCCACAGCATCACAAAGGCTTATTTTATCTCCTCCTTTACTCTAATAGGATTTCCTGTATCTATCTTTTCTCCAGACTTTTCTTCAGACACCCCCCCCCCACACACACACACACGCACGCACGCACGCACACCCACCCCCCCACACACACACACACACACACACACACACACACACACACGCACGCACGCACACACACCCACACACACACACACACACACACACACACACACACACACGCACGCACGCACGCACGCACGCACGCACACCCACCCACACACACACACACACACACACACACACACACACACACACACACACGCACGCACGCACACACACCCACACACACACACACACACACACACACACACACACACACACTAGTACTGCTTACTCCAAAACTTCTGGTCTCAGATATGCATAAAAACCTTTCATTTAATTAGAAATCCCAGTCTTCAATTAATTCAATACAAAATACTACATAGAGTGCACTATACAGGTCATCGGATGTTCAAGATGGGCTTTACGTCTACCAACAACTGCTCACACTGTCAAACCAATACACCAGACAATTATATCCACGCTCTTTGAACTCCAGTCCTCGAAGGCCGGAGTCCTGAAACTATTCAAGATTCAAGGTCTTTATTGTCAATACAACAATATACACAGTATCTCTTACCGGAATGCCGTTTCATTTATAAGAATAAAAAATATATATCTCCAAGAGATATGAGACTAGAACCACAAATGAATAATAACTCACTAACTTTGGGTAAGGTTAAGAGAGAAAAGGTACTATTACTAATTATATCTATGTACAATAAACAAAGACAGGACAGAGACAATGCAAAGTGGCCATGTGCAATTACAGTAAAGTGAGATTATTGTATTGAATACCAGGTTCAAGTTATGGTTAGGATATTGTAGACGAGACAGAACAAAGACATGTGCACGATGCAAAATGTGCAAATGTAGTATAATTTAGATGTGACTGAGTGTGCAAATAAGCATATTGTTCCCAGGTCCAGTTTGTAGTGGATTTGTGGAAGTTTTTGTTGCTTTGAGTCTTTTGATGAGTATTGTAGGTGTTTGTAAAGGTGTATGTGTATATCAGTCCTTTTGTGGTAGTGAGTTGAGGGCTCTGACTGCTTGGGGGAAGGAGCTCTTGCAGTGTCTGGTCGTTACTGTTTTGATGCTGTGAAACCGTCTGCCAGATGGAAGGAGGGAGAACAGTGCATGTGAGGGGTGGAAAGTGGCCTTCACTATGCTGTTCACACATCGGATGATGTGTCTGTCGTAGAGTTGGGAGATGGGTGGGAGAGGGCCTCCAATGATCCTCTCTGCTGTCCTCACTAGTCTGCAGAGACTTCTTTTCAGCGAGGGTGCAGTTCCCGTACCAGATGCAGTAGCAGAGGATGCTCTCAGTGGTTCCCTGGTAAAATGATGTGAGGATGGGAGGAGGGAGACGTTCTTCAGTTTCCTAAGAAAGTGAAGATGTTGTTGGGCTTGATGGCGGTGGTGTTCAGGTTCCAGGAGAGGTCAGCTGATATGTGCACACCCAGGAACTTCACACTGTTGACCATCTCAACAGCAGATCCGATGATGTGCAGTGGGGTGTGGGTCGTTGAGCTCTTCCTGAAGTTACCAACCATCTCTTTAGTCTCCTGAGCATTTAGAGACAGGTTGTTATTCTGACACCAGTCCACCAGGTGTTGTACCTCCTCTCTGTATTCAGACTCATTGTTGCTGGTGATGAGACCCACAACTGTTGTGTTATCTGCAAACTTGATGATGTGATTTGAGCTGTAGTGTGCAGTATAGTCATGTGTTAGCAGGGTGAACAGCAGTGGACTGAGCACACATTAGCAAGACTATAGAACATGACTGCATGGTGAGGTGGCAGTTCAGCCATTTGATTCATGTTACAGCAGCTCATTAATGAATGAACATGATGCAATAAAAGAACTGAAGTACATTTTTCCAAACACTTACATTTACTTAAGTTTACTTGAGTAGGTTAGGGGTTGCCAGCTAATTCAAAGAATGAGGTGGGTTCTGAACATACAGTCTTTCAGTGTGCCGTCTGGGAAGCAAAGGGCTCATCCACATAAGACATAATCCTTTTAGTTTCTAGTTCAGAAGCAAAAAATCTTTTCCAGCAGCCTCAGAAACACCAAACACCAAACATCTTTTCACAACAGGGAAACAAAACAAGTTGAAACAAAAATCTGCTGACTCAGTTCAGATAAATCCACTTCATACTTTGAAGTTGCTGGCTCACTAAAATCAGATGTTGAACAGGTTGGCTCAGCAAGAGAAAACTCTGTCTTTTTATTGTACACAGGATAAGAAACAAAATACCTCCATTTCACTGGCCAGTCCAGGAACAGATAACTCCTCCCCCCTTTATTCCCTTTTGTAAACTCAGAATATACTCATACTTTCATACTTGCATAGACTCTATTAACTTTGGCCATTTTTACTATATAAACTTGAGTAAACAAACCACACACTCCCCATCAGGTATAATTTATTATAACACTATCAATTTCTCAATGGAATAGTAAAATTATCTCTGAAACCAGCCACAAACTTAGGAGTGTCGTGTTTGACTGCATTGACTATACTTTACTGCCTTGGCTACTAAAGGTCCTCTTAGTTCTTTTCACTCGTGAGTCCTTCAACAGCACAACTTCCACTTGAAGATTGGGCTTAACTTGATTCCGCTTTCTCTCTTTTTGACGCATTGTCACATACTCCTTTCTCCATCTTGTTGGAAAGGATGTTAATGTTAAAATCCCCATCCTGTGTCAACAACACTGATGGGGTGATTCTGGGTGAGAGGACACTGGGACAACAGTCTTGAGTTCATAATGGCAGGAACCTCCACCATCAGAGTGACTAGGTTCTCATTTGTAAGATGCAATGGATTCAAATTGAGAAGAAGAGCATTTAAAATATATATAAGTGATGCAAATCATCCTCTCCCACACTCCATCCATGTGGGAAGAGTGAGGAGGGTTGAATATCCAGGTGCACTTGTTGTCTTTATGATAAATTTTTAACTAAGGATCTGCTGTGTCGCATTTGCTTTCATTACAGGATCCAGTGAAATTTGTTCGTCCGGCCCTTTTATGGCAATGAAACATCTGAGACACTGATCAGGCTCACAGTGTTCATGGTCTCTATAACCTCGATGTGCACAGCTCGAGTGCTCATACAAGTGAATATAATGGCCCATCGTTTACTTTCAGTATGCCCTCCTCTTGTTCTTCGTGTAGTCATGAAACCTTTTTAGTCCAACTTTCCTTAATCATTGTGCTAAAGGTTGCTATTTCAGGGGTGAACTTCTGCATCCATATCTGGATGTAGCAGCTCAAAAACATAAGTCTGAGAAATATGAACTTGTGGATGTTTTAATAGAAATGATAGTCCAGTAAACCAGTTGATGCTTTTCAGAGTCACAGCAGCTGGAGCTCCATGGTCTGCTGGGTTTCTTTCAGTAGTGATATTGAATGAATGTCAATATTCATTTCTTCTTGGATGAAATCTACCATTTCAGTTGCTGAGACAGCTGTGCAAAGCTCAAGGTGGGGCACGGCATGAGCTGGGTGTAGGGCCAGTTTTATTGTGATAACAAATGCCACATGGATTTCTCCCACTGTAGAAACGGTCTTTAAGTAAGCCACAGCAGCTATGGCGATGACAGACACATCTGAAAAAACACACAACTCTCTGTGGTAAGTGTGTGTGGACAAAGAAACTGGAATATAAGGTATTAGAATCTGTTCTAAATCTTTCATATCGTCTCCCCAGAGTTTCCACTGTTCTCTCTATGATGCCGGCATCGGTGTGCCTCAGTCATACCGTTCTACAGAGAGGTTTCTCACTAAATGTCTTCCTCCCCACTGTGGCTGGCGCTACAACATCTAAAAGGGGGTCAAACAAACTTTTCACTGCAGACTAAATGTCCCTTTGGGTCAAAGGCTTCTCGTCCTTTGAAACTGTTAGAAGAAATCTCTTATGAAGTGAGAGTAACACAGAGTAGCGAAGGCATACACAGGGAACTTGTATGCAATCGCATCATTTATTTGTTTCAGAGTTGTGTAATTGTACTGAACATGACTGTAACTGCTTCAGATAACAGATGAGGAGGAGCCACAAAGAGGCCTGAGAAGAGGACAGACAGAGAGAGGCATCCCGTCAGCTTACTGTTATGCACAGCTTGCTGCATAACTTGAATATTTGTTCTATCAGAAACACAGATGGTGAAGCTGCGAGACATCATGATTCCACTCCTAAATCCAGATCCTTCAAATCCTTGACTAGATATTCAAGAGGAACGCTTGCATGGCACTGCTGATATTGGATGCAGTTTTGTGTAGCTTAATGTTTGATTTAGCTAGCATCTCTTGGGAAGTCAGCAGGACACGAATGGCTTCTGCTTCACTGGGAAAAAAAGCCAATCTGTTGTCAACATAAAAATTGCCTGCCATGAGCTGGTAGTGAAGTCATCTGCTTCCAGAACAGCTCGCCTGAGGCGATAAATGACAACCAATGGTGATGGACTGCTGCCAAACACAACTCTTTCACTGGTTTTTGTAGATCAGAGGTGTCAAACCTACGACCAGTAGCGGTTTTTGATACGGGCGACACGGGCGGTTGCCCGGGGCGGCATCACGGGCATCGGCAAAAATTTTTTTTACTCGTACTCATGCTGCCCCGACATCATGCCAGCGCATATTGGGAATGGCATAGGCACCAATCGGTTTTCTATTGCCCATTTGCTGGGAGAAAGGGCGCCCTTCGTTGGCGAGGTGCGCCTGCTGCTTGCGGCACAGGGAGGAGAGGGCGGGGCGGCGGGGGATTCTCTGGCTGGCTGGACCAGCGTCTAATAACCAACTCGCAAAATAAAACAAAATAAAAATAAACCAACAAACACGAAAACACCAGACATGATGATACAGACTTATAATTTGCACCGTTTTTTCGAAATTCTATATGCGAAAAGTGAGCGCGAGAGCCTTCGGTGCGCCTCCTTGCTCCTGAAGTAAACTTTATTGTCATCTCCGCTACATACAGTCCAGTATATAGAGATACGAGACGATGAGGCTTCAGTTACAGCAGTGCAAGTAAACAAACAATAAATATAAGAACAGTAAGAAAATATATACACTTTAGGACTGGGGTGAAGGGATCAATAACAATTTAAAATTTACAGTTTGATGATTTAAAGTTTCACACACAACCTGTCGAAAGGGGAGGGGCTGGCTGCTTCCAAATAGAGCACATTTCATTCATAATGATGTAAATCCAAGCCCATTATGTATTCATGATCTGAATCCTGGGTTGTGCGAAATCCCAGAAATAAACCTTAGACAAAGCGAATCTGTGAACTAAGGTGTAGGTCTATTAGGTTATGTTGTGGTGATCCTCGAGTTGGTGGATTTGTGTTCATACTGGAGTGCAAAATTAAAACCAATGGAAGATGGACAAGAAAAGTTCAAAGCCATCAGGTGCTCAGTTTAGAAAAAAGAGAAAAGAGGAGGAGGAGAAGCGAGCAAAAGATACAGGTAAGCAGATGTGTTATTGGAAAATGGCAGGTCATCCTGAAACAATCAGAATCAGAATACTTTATTAATCCCTAAGGAAATTATGTGGGGTCCAGTTGGTCCAAGAAAAAATGGTAAAAATAGTAACAGTAACAGACTAAACAACAAACAAACAATACATTATATTACAGATTTGACACATTTAAGAAATAGCACTAATATAAACAGATAACTCAATTATAAATATCAAGGATTAACAGAGGGGATTATAAATAAATATCAAGAAAACAGCTAGGACCGGCACTGCCCACGACCTGAGGGCTACATCAGGCGGTGATACGATTTTTCATATGTCAGTTATTCATGGCTCTTCGGTATGTGGGACTTACCGACTGGCCATGAATAACTGACGCAGGGAGAGAGGCAGGGAGAGACTAATTTGATGGGCACACCATGTGGCCAATCAAATGCAAAGATAGACTGGGATCATACCATTATGTGAAAGAAGGAAGTCTGGTTGACATTCCAAAGACAGCAAGTGGAGTGGTACAGGCCAGGTACACAGAGAGACCGGGAGCTGGATTTAAATGCATGCATGTCTGGAAAAAGTAAAGAAACGACGAAAATGTAAAATGAGCAGAATCTGGCTGCATTTTAATGATAGTGGAGACTGCAAAGATAAAATGAGGAGCTGGCCAAAGTGATGCCCATTTTATTTTCAGCCATTTTCCAACGTGGAGGACAAAAGGTTATAAACAGGGGTGCACATAAGTGGTCCGCAGGTGCGCATTCGCTGTCAAAATAAAAGACGCGCACCAGATAAGAAGTTGCAACGCGCGTTTGAGTACATAAGATTTTCTGGAGGAGGACAGACATTTGTTAAGAATTCTTAAAGTTGTCGAAGAAGCAAGCTCCTTTAAGCAATTACTTTCGTGTTCCTCCACCTACAAAGAAATTTCAGAAGGAGTCCGAACCGCAAAAGAAGCGCGTATTCTCGGAAAAGTGGTTGCAGTGTGGTAAACTGGCTTCAAACAAATGATGAACGCATAGAGATGTGGTGCAGAATATGCCATGAAAATCCCACTCTAGCGGACAAAAACAGTGCAAACGCGCGTTGCAACTTCTTATCTGGTGCGCGTCTTTTATTTCGACAGCGGAAACTCCACTTATGTGCACCCCTGGTTATAAACTTGTTCAGGCCTCGTGTGTTCTCCCCAGTAGTAGTAAATACACTAAAATTGAAAACAAAACAAAACACTGAATAAAACATTGCTTCTACAAAAGACTACAGTTACAGTTCAGTACTAAATATTACATAAACTACATACAAAGTATCTTTGAATGGCAGAGATGCAGACATGTTTAAATGAGTCTCACAGGCCTAAATGTGCCTTTGACACCATTAATAATACTTAAACTGTTTCATCTGCTGCTCATCAAAAACAGCCACAAGAAGAAATGTTGGACTTTTAACTGTATTTTCAGAAGTTTTACAGCTTTTCCCAGTGACAATATACCTTATAGTAACACAGAGTAAACTCCAACAATCAGATGACCCCCGATGAGCAACAGGAAGAAACCACTGGCAGAACCAGGCTCAGGGAGCGGCAGTTATCTGCTGTGACCAGTTGGGGGTGGGGAGGAAAACAGGACGAAAGACACGCTGTGGAAGAGAGCCAGAGATTAATAATAGCTAATGATTAAATGCAGAGTGCTACAGAAACCCATAGTGAGTAAATAAAGGTGAGTGAAGTCCCCAGCAGCCTACGCCTACGGCAGCATAACTAAGGGAGGATTCAGGGTCACTTCATCCACAGTATATGCCAGTATATGTCACAGAGGAAGTCCTTATCCTGGAAGTGTCTTTTTCCCAAATCCAAAGTATAGGATGGTTCCACAGAAGAGGGGTGTGAAGGCTTAAGGCTCTGCCTCCCATTAACTGTGAACATCCTCACAAGTAAACCAGCAGTTGAAGTTGAAGTGCTCTATTGAGGTGATATGGTACTATGAGATCGTCAAGATAAGTCAGGGCCGAATTATTCAAGACCTTATATGTGAGGAGCAGGATTTTATATTTAACTCTGTGTCTCTATTCTCTCTGCAGCATTTTAGATCAACTGAAGACTTTTCAGGGAGTTTATAGGACATCCTGATAATAATGAATTACAGTAGCTAGATATTCATCCCAGAAGGGAATTTTTTGGAGGTCACAATAGCATTTTAAAGAGTAAGGATAGTGCAGTCTACAATAAATAAATAAATAAATAAACAACAAAGTTAAAATAAAAGTGCCTTTTAGTATGAGATAGTGCAGTAATTTATAAATGTACAACAGTGCTAAAAACATAAAAAAATAGTGAAAGGAAAACTGACATTGTGTAGGAGAGAAGTGCAAAAAGCATAAATAAATAATACATACACTATAAATCTAAGAAAAAAATTATGTCTTATGTCTGTGTGTGTTCACCTGTCCTAGAATGAGGAGTTATTACTGCTTCCACCTCATCACCGATGATGCTGATGGGCCTGGTCGCAGAGAGATGATGTTTCTAATTTTAGAGATGTTGCGCAAATGGAAGAAAGCGGTCCTACATATTTGTTTAATATGTGCAAGGACATGTCCTGGTCAAAAATGACTCCAAGGTTCCTCACAGTGTTACTGGAGGCCAAGGTAATGTCATCCAGAGTAAGAATCTGGTTAGATACCATATTTCTAAGATTTTCAGGGCCGAGTACAATAACCTCAGTTTGATCTGAATTAAGAAGCAGAAAGTTAGCGGCCATCCAGGTCTTTATGTCTGTAAGACATGATACTGTGCCTTCTAATAAAACAGAATTGGTCCCAGCATGGAACCCTGTGGAACTCCATAATTCACCTTATTCTGTGTAGAGGATTTAGACTAGGTAATACAAAACTCAAGACTAACTAATACAGAGCTTTAACTTAAATATTTCTTAAACCCAAATGAATGAATAAAGAGGCCAGTACAAAAACTCAAGACACTAGGCCAAAGACCCACAGTTATGACACAGATTTAGCATACACAGAAAAATCAGATTGCCAGTCACTTGTATTCTAATTTATTCATTCCAGTTGTTTACACAGGTATATTTTTGTTTGAGTGTCTGAATATTGTGTCACAGTTATCAGGGAAAACCATGTGGAATTATTAAATTATTCATAGCACTGGTTGGGTTTGTGCTGATGTTGCAGACACAGGAGTTGTTCCACATAGAGGGCTATTAGATTAAAAAATGGTTGTTTAAGCAACTCTAGAGGAAGAGGGTTAGAGAAGAAGGCACATTAGGCTGTCCAAGGTTAGATCTAGGGCATGATGGGAGTTCATTCAATACACTGTGGACAAGATTTAGTAAGTGGAGCATAATAGCATGTGAGCACAATCCCCATATAGAGCTGATACATGTGGTTACCAAAGTTGGGCTGTTTTCTAAACACAGTAACAGTCAGTTAATTTCAATGTAATGTCCAATAGACCAAGAGCTGCACAGTTTAGAGCAAGATCACAAACTAAGAGATGATATTCTGCTACAGATAATTTACTAACAGGACAGACATAGTTTGTCTATTCTGATCAGAACAACATATAAAGATATATTAAATGTAGACGTACAGTGCAGTGTGGTAGACAGTCATTATAATGGACCAAGGCTTCAGTAACTGACTATTCATAAGCCTGGTTGCCTAAAACAAAAGCCCAAAGATGTCGTTTGTGTTAGCTTTGTAAAATATTTCCAAATTTCAAGGCAAGAAATGGACTCAACAAAACAAATGAGCCATTTATTGAGGCTGAAGAAAATATGCAAAACAAAAGAGCAAAAAAGAACTAAGACCAAACTAAACAATAACCCAGACTGGGAAAACTAAAACTGACCAAAACTAACTAACACTAAAACTGAACACAGAACATGAAAACCTGGATTCATGGATCCATCATAAGCAGACATCCTGACAATGAACAAAGGGAAATTCACACAATATATACACAGAGGGGTGACGAGGGATATGGAAACACAGGGGGAACACAGCTGGAACAGATATAACGATATGGGGGAAGCAAAACTAAACACACTGAACACAGGATGAGAGACTGTCAAAATAAAACAGAAAACAGTGAAGTGCAGACTAAGACACACAGCTTGACACAGGCCAGAGGAAAGAAACAGACAGACAGAACAGAGAGAGGGTGAGAGAGCGAGGGACACCGAGAGGGCAAGAGACGTGAGGGGCTGGGGAGAACACACATGGATGCACATGACACACAGGGGACACAAGGAATAAAACACAAGGAGGGGAACATGGGAATGGAAAAAAAGGAGACGAAACACACGGACATGACTAACACCTGGAGGACGAGGAAGCAAGAGACATGGAGGGAAACCAAACTCAGACATGACTGAGGAAACATACACAGAGGACATGACAGACTCTCACAGGGGACACAGGGATGAGACAGACAAGAAAACATGAACCAGATATTACAAATAAACTAAACTGTAGAAAGCTAAACCAGTACAACTCAAAGAATCACAAACATACAATAAACTCAAAATGCTGGGTCCAATGACCCATGACCATGACACACTACTCAGGCACGCAAAATTAAACGTTGCAGTTCTGGGATTCAGGAGTGTGAGTTTAAGGATCAAACTGGAAATGTCATGCAAGAGCAGAGTGTTGTTGTTCGATTCCTCACTAGCAACACAGTAAAAATATTGCATGGTGCATTCATAAATTCCCTTTGGAATTTAGTAGCTCTCCTGTTATATCTCCGTTTCATTAGGTGTTCATCATGTGTTTGTAAAGTTGCCACAACATGAGTTTACGGTTCAGCCAACACAAGTCAATACAGAGTAGTTCCGGAGAAGAGCTGCTGACGGTGTGATCTTTAACAGGAGTGTTTCCCAGTGGAGGGGTAGAACTCACACTTTCAAGGGAATTGAACAAAATCATATTTTTCTGAATTTAATGAAAGAAAATAAAAATAAACATAATCCACAACGTTCTGCTATTTATTTAAGCAGATCAGAACTTGAGAATTCAGATAACATCATGAAATGTTAATTTACTGGAAGGCTGCACTTTCTATGAGAATTTGAAGGGTACCTCAGATCTAAATCATGGATGGGAAGTTCATCTTATTGTGTCTTCTTTCTCTTATCTCCCTCCGTATGTCACTTCCTGTCTTTGTGTACTGCTGGGACAAACAGATCCCTGTTTGACTGGTTGCCTCTCTCAGCACCTCCCTGTTGAATAAAACATGTGCACCTCATGCTGCTGCTCTATGCTGCTTGCAAATTTATTCTCCCTTCTTTTTCTTAGCAGATGTATCTCAGTTCATTTGCTGTCTGCTCTCTCCTCCTGCTCCTCCTCCTCAGTGAGTTTCCCTTCCCCTTGTTTCTCTCTCTTTTCTACTCCCTGCTTCTTCCCTCCTCCATCTAATAACGCTTGCTTTCCCAGGTAATCGGCATTGAACCAAGCAATTCCCCCTCTCATGCTCGAACTGTGAGTGGTTGACTGCGCTGAGCACGCTCCCAAAGCGCTCTAGGCAACACCTCCCCCCATCCTTTCAGTCTGTACAGTACAGGCAGAAGAAGCAGAAGAAGTGTGCAAGAGCACGCTGTTGTCTTTGCTGCTACCCACCACATTAGCATATAGAAACAGGAGGGATGAGCTTTCATAAAGAGAAAAGGCGAGGAGAGAGGAAACACTGTACAACAAAGGCAGAATAGAAATTGGGGAGGGTAAGTAAGTTGCCCCCAAAGTGTTTTCTGTCACACCTCAAATGACAGCCCCCATGGGGTGAGGCATGTCCGCAGCAGTAGCGACCCTCCAGATGGCATCAGGATGAAACCAGCCCCTCTGTCCCGGGTTTAGCAACACATGGAGCTTGGCCTCTTTTGGGATTACATCAATGGACGAATCCAGCAATATTTGCAACCTGTGCCCAGAGAAAGGTAAGATACGCAAACAGTCCCAGATTCACACTTTCTTTGCATGCACCAGCTTTGAAGAAGTAATCTTCCAGGATGAAGAGCGCCTCGTGCATGAGGGGTTAAAGAGAAGGAGGCGTGACAGAGAGTTTCTGCTGACACTGACTCATCCTGCTCACTTCTGGTGAAAACACAGCATGTGACTTCAGCATATGTCTGGTTTTGTCAGACATATCACCTTCTTGACTTTGTCACTCTAAACACCTGGCCTTATAAATACTCGTTTCTTTCTCAGCTTGATTGGATGAGGCTGTGAAATCGAATGCTTTCCCTTTTTGTGAGGTTTAGGAACCTTTGAGATCCTCGCTCGAACCTGAGTGAGGATGAGGGCAGACAGAGAGATGAGGGAAGAGATGCGAGCAGATGAAATCCTCTATCTTTGACAACTCCTCATTACTGCTTCCCGCCTCCTCCTTCCCCTTTTCTCCTTTCTCTCCTCTTCTCCTGCTCTTGCTAGCATTCCCTTAAGCCCCAGTAACCATAGAACAACTCATTAGTGTTGGATCACCTTGGCTCTCAGAAGCAGGGCAACCTAAAGACCAACCAAGCACTATAATGAGAATTTCACAAAGCCATGAGGTGCAGCTATAATCCCTACCCCACATCTCCATGCTGGGGTGTGCAGGCATGTAGCAGGGACAGCTCGACCCTGATCTGGCCTGGTCCACTACTTTGTACGACTACAATTAACACCTACAGTTTCTTTTTTTGAAAGAACATCTATGGTTCATCTATGGTTGCTTTTCAAAGGGTTTTTAATAATTCACAACTTTGTGTTCGTATTATTTAATTCTTTATGCTTGTTTCTGATTCAGTCGTCCCTATTTATCCTGGCTTGGCACCGACGTTAGGAGTATACTGACCAGTTTTTGAAAGCTTGAATGTGAATTTCAGGATCAACTTTTACTGGTATTCCTGGAAGGTAAAAACACATAGGAAGCACAGCAGTTGTTGTGGCTTACCACTTTATGTTAAAGATGGAGTCACTGAGTGCTGAGCAGAAAAGCCACAAACCTCCTGTGGTATCACCATCAGCACAGAAACACTTTTTGTGCTGATGGCATAGGGTTTCATAGCTCCTATAGGTATAATGTGCGGTTGCCAATGGCGGCATCGTGGTGGGGGCGGCATCACGGGCATCGGCAAAAATTTTTTTTTACTCGTACTCATGCTGCCCCGACATCATGCCAGCGCATATTGGGAATGGCATAGGCACCAATCGGTTTTCTATCGCCCATTTGCTGGGAGAAAGGGCGCCCTTCGTTGGCGAGGTGCGCCTGCTGCTTGCGGCACAGGGAGGAGAGGGCGGGGCGGCGGGGGATTCTCTGGCTGGCTGGACCAGCGTCTAATAACCAACTCGCAAAATAAAACAAAATAAAAATAAACCAACAAACACGAAAACACCAGACATGATGATACAGACTTATAATTTGCACCGATGTTTTTTCGAAATTCTATATGCGAAAAGTGAGCGCGAGAGCCTTCGGTGCGCCTCCTTGCTCCTGAAGTAAACTTTATTGTCATCTCCGCTACAGTACAGTATATAGAGAGACGAGACGACAAGGCTCCAGTTACAGCAGTGCAAGTAAACAAACAATATATATAAGAAGAGTAAGAAAATAAATATACACTTTAGGACTCGTGGTAAAGGGATCAATAACAATTTAAAATTTATAATTTACAGTTTGATGATTTAAAGTCTCACACACAACCCGTCGAAAGGGGAGGGGGGCCAGCTGCTTCCAAATAGAGCATTTCATTCAAAATGTTGTAAATGTGTGAAATGTGCGAAATCCCAGAAATAAACCCTAGACAAAGTGAATCTGTGAACTAAGGTGTAGGTCTATAAGGTTATGTTGTGGTGATCCTCGAGTTGGTGGATTTGTGTTCATACTGTAGTGCAAAATTAAAACCAATGGAAGATGGACAAGAAAAGTTCAAAGCCATCAGGTGCTCAGTTTAGAAAAAAGAGAAAAGAAGAGGAGGAGAAAGGAGCAAAAGATACAGGTAAGCAGATGTGTCATTGGATAATGGCAGGTCATGTATCCTGAAACAATCCGAATCAGAATACTTTATTAATCCCTAAGGAAATTATGTGGGGTCCAGTTGCTCCAAGAAGAAATAGTAAAAATAGTAACAGTAACAGACTAAACTCCAAACAATACATTATGTTACAGATTTGACACATTTAAGAAATAGCACTAATATATACAGATAACTCAATTATAAATATCAAGGATTAACAGAGGTGATTATAAATAAATATTCAATAAATTGACAAGAAACAGGCATCTCTGAAAACGTTAGAACACTTGTGCAAATATGTGATGTCTTGATAAATCGAGCAGATATTTGAAGTTTACACAGCTACATTATGGCATGAAAATATCTTTAAAGTTTATTTTGTGACCCAGAAAGACCAAATATTTCAAACTCCGCCACTCTGTGCTCCTCCGCCACTGCCTCGTTTGAGTTTTGGACGAAATGGATTCTGGGATATCGCATTTCGTCATTTCGAGCTGATTGGAGACCAAAACAGCCAATCAGATTTTTTTGCATCCAAGTCTGTGATTGGCTGGTTGTGTGGCACAAATATAACGGTGTACAGAAAGAGTTGAGCGCGCACAGGCAGAAATGTTGAGAGCGCGAGCAACACATTGCGAGCGAGCGCAAATGCAAAAACTGAGCGAGAGGGGCTGCTATTGTGTGTGTGTGTATGGATAATAGCAAACACTGAAATACATTTTTTGCACGCAGCAATGAATTTTGTTCACTCAAATTTAGGTTTTCTTAGCTCAAAATAAATTTCTCCTCAAAAAGCAACACTTGCACCTGCAATTTTCTTTTACGTGCGCTCAGAAAAGTGGCATAAAAATAACGCCATATTTAGTGCGTTTTCTCTTTTTAAATAACCAACTGTGTTTTTTACACTTCAGTCACTCATGTCAAAGTTGAGAAAAGTTTATCTCAGGACCCGTCCACTCCACTCGTCACTGACATTACTGAATGTCTCTGACGCCATAACAGGAAGCTGTAGAGGATGTTTCAAGATCACAGTGCCATTTATACACTGTGTTCTAGAAATAAAGATAATAAAAATAAAGACACGTAATAAACTATTTGTCAGTGGGTGGCTGTTCCCTCAGGCATAAATGCAATTCTATATTCTATGAATGATAATGACTCTTTGGGATTTTGCTGTGTGGATTTAAAATACCTGACACTGTAAATGAAATCTATTTCTGAGCATGTGGAAAAGGAAGTATGCAAACTTCTTATTATTCAGATCTTCCTGCATAATATTCTGAATGATGACTCAGTATTGGTAGTTAGACGTGAACTCTGTTCATTATTATTAATATGCGACTCTGGTGATTCAATTCAATTTTATTTATATAGCGCTAAATCACAACAACAGTCGCCTCAAGGCGCTTTATATTTCACAGTAGATCGTACAATAATACATACAGAGAAAAACCCAACAATCATATGACCCCCTATGAGCAAGCACTTTGGCGACAGTGGGAAGGAAAAACTCCCTTTTAACAGGAAGAAACCTCTGGCAGAACTAGGCTCAGGGAGGGGCGGGGCCATCTGCTGCCACTGGTTGGGGTGAGAAGTGATCGTATGTTGGTTATTATCCTGGTTATTACTCAAGACATAGTTGTGATAGCCACTTGCACAAATGATCAGGTTAGGGCTTTTTGTTTGTTTGTTTGTTTGTTTGTTTGTTTGTTTGTGTGTGTGTTTAAAAAATGATTAATACCTTGGTTTACTTGCGTAAAACCAAGGCATGTAATGCACAACATTTCTGCTAGGCCATCGCCAATTTGCATAAAAAATGTTTGGAACCAAAAACTGACTGAAGTCCGAAACAACGTTTGAACAAAAATATCTCAAAGATATTTTTAAAGATAAAAGCCTGACGTTTTCACCGATGACTTTCAACAATAAGGGTGTAATCAAATTGAATCATCATCTCAGACAAATACATCAAACAGTGACTGAGTATTGGTTAGTTTAAACATGAGACCGGTCGGGTGGCTTGGCTGGCGGCCAGCGGCGACGTGGACGAGACCGGTCGGGCGGCTTGGCAGGCGGCCGGCGGCGACGTGGACGAGACCGGTCGGGCGGCTTGGCAGGCGGCCGGCGGCGACGTGGACGAGACCTCTCGGGCGGCTTGGCAGGCGGTCGACGGTAGTGTGGATGTGACCCCTCGGGTGGTTTGGTGGGTTTCCGTGGACAGGCTGTTTTGACAGGCCCCGGAAACAGCCATGCTGGACGTGGACGTGGCTTGGCAGGCGAGGCAGAGCCAGCAGGTGCAAGGACCTCTGGCTGAGGCGAGGCAGAGCCAGCAGGTGCGGACACCTCTGGCTGGGTCCTGGCAGGCGAGGCAGAAACAGGCGCGGAAGCAGCAGGCGGTAGCGCTGCAGGTGGTGGTACTGCAGGCGGCGGCACGGGAGCCGCAGGTGGCGGCGCTGCAGGTGGCGGCGCTGCAGGTGGCGGCGCTGCAGGAGGCGGCGCTGCAGGAGGCGGTGCTGCAGGAGGCGGTGCTGCAGGAGGCGGCGCCGCAGGAGGCGGCGCGGAGGCCACAGGTGGTGAAGCAGAAGGTGGCTGGACGGGCTCATTAGAACCCCCAGCTGACGAGGCGTGAGGCTGGACGGGCTCCTCGGGCCCTCCAGCTGACGAGGCGTGAGGCTGGACGGGCTCCTCGGGCCCTCCAGCTGACGAGGCGTGAGGCTGGACGGGCTCCTCGGGCCCTCCAGCTGAAGCAGTGGCAGGACCAGTAGGTGCAGAGACTACTGGCTGAACAGAAGGCTGAGCGGGTGATGGAACAAATGACTGAGCTAAACACTGGGGAGCTGGCTGAGCTGCACAGTGGGCTAAGGGCTGAGCTAACGGAAACACAGGAAAATGAACTATGGACTGGGCTGCTAACAGAGCTAATGACTGAGCTATAGACTGAAAAGCATGCAGTAGTGATGGTGGCGATGGTTGTGGACTGAACTCTCCTGAGCCTCTGGAACACAGGGAGGACTGCTGGGCGGGGTTGCCTGAGCCTTCAGCAGAAACAAGAACGGGTGCAGGCACCTGCCGGACACTAGCCGCTCCCACCCGAGGAGTAGGTACGGGTGCGGAGACGGGCTGTATCCTGGCTGACCTCACCCTGGGGACCGGCATGGGTGCAGGGGTGGACTGGTTCACAGCCCCCCTCACCCTGGAAGCCGGGACAGGCACCGGCAACGGCTGGGCAACAGCCCTTCTCACCCGAGGAGCTGGTACGGGTGCAGAAACTGACAGAGCCTCAGCCGGCCTGGAAACCAGAGCAGGGACCAACTGGACCTCAGCCTCCCTCACCCGAGGAACTGGTATGTGTGCAGGGGTACGCTGGGCCCGAGCTGCCCTGGCAGCAGAAACACGAACAGGCAAAGGAGCAGGCTCAGAAAAAACAGTCTTAGAATTGGCAGGCTTAGGGTTAATATGTACTGGGTCGACAAAAACAGACCTAG
The DNA here is from genome assembly GCF_051167445.1 of Perissodus microlepis. Taxonomy (NCBI): domain Eukaryota; kingdom Metazoa; phylum Chordata; class Actinopteri; order Cichliformes; family Cichlidae; genus Perissodus; species Perissodus microlepis. The sequence goes on from NC_140480.1 coordinate 19,756,803, forward strand.
CAAAAATGAATTTTGCATCTTAGATAGATAACCTTAGATAACCTAATGAACAAAATAAACAAACTTAAAACGCTGGGTCAAAAGACCCAGGATCATGACATTTAGGAGGAAGTTAAGGTCACCTACTAACTGGAATGATGGACTTTGGATCCCTGTATACTCCAGTCTGCGTGCCAAAGAGCCTCGGGCAAGATGCTAATCTCAAGTTGCTCTCCAAGGAATGCACTGGAGTATGGATGAGTGTTAGATAGAAAGCACAGAAAACGTGCTTGTATGGATGGGGGTGAATGAGGTTGAAAGCACACTGAGTGCTACATAAGTACCACTCTGTCATACCCAAATACAGTGCGCTGTAAAATTTGGGGGACAAATATGCAGATCTTGGAGTTTTGCTTCTACACACCACCACAGTGAACTGTAAATCCAACAATATGTGATTGAAACTGAGACTTTTAGCTTTATTTCAAGAGATTTTAGAAACATTTTTCAATAGTTTCATTAGAAAAGCACAGTATGAACCCACAGACATCACCAAATACTGTGTTTCTCCCAGAGGTTGGAAGTAACAAAGTACAAATACTTCATTACTATACTTAACTTTTTTTTTCAGGTATCTGCACTTTACTTGAGCACTTATTTTTAGGACAACTTTTTACTTTTACTCCCTCCATTTTTACACAATTATTTACATAAATGTAGTACTTTCTACTTTCTGGTTACTTTTGGTTTAAGACATTTATTATTTTGCGTCACTTCCAATCTTCAAACCACAATTTGAATCTGAACTGAGGGAACCATACCACGACTGATGGTGTGACGCAGACGATGCAGAGACGAAAGATGCAAAGCACAAGCAGGAGTATGGCATAAGACATGTCTGTCACAGTGAATAGTACAGTACTCCTGGAGAATGCAGTGTGAGTACACGGATAATACAGTAACTGCTGACATTCAAGAAATCCCCATTTGCTGTAAGATGAGTCATTTTTTTTTATTATTATGAGTTATCTTATGTTCTCCTTTCATTGGTTTGCAGTGTTTGTAATACTCAGAGTGTCTTTAAAGCATGTTAGCAAGGTTAAGCTAAGGCTAACCCTGTAATGAAACTGAAAAAATAAATTACAATGGTAATTATATTATAACAATTTAAAAGTAAAATACTATTTTTTATGTTAAAACTACCAATAGTTTTAAAGTTGTTACGTTTAATCAAAATGGTTTGTCCAGTAATTTGAATGTTGGCAAACGTCACAAACAGGAGACATTTATTCTGCAGTGAAACACCAATAACAGTTTTCATAGCACAGAAGACCCCACGGGGCCTTTATGGCCTCCTGACAGTGTTTTTAGCTTTCTCTTAAATATGGGTAAAAACCCCTGTAGGATGAAACACTTTCCACATCAGGCATTATAACTGATATACAGCTAGGAAATATTTATCATACAATTTATTATTTTATTCAAACATTAATTGCAGGTTTTTGTTACCAAACACAAAAGTGAGTTCTTTTGTCCAAGTGAAAGCTCCATTATATTGTCAGCATTTCTAAAAATCCCCCACAGCCACCGAGAGAAGGGAAGATCAGGCCAAATGAGACAAGGTGGAATTCTTTTTCCTGGCTGTGGAGATGATTATAAGAATCATGAAAGACCAACGAGGAGGAAGCAGTGAAAATAACCGTATATGTACCTACAGATTTATTTTCAAAGTTACAGCAATAAAAGATGGTCATATATATTAATATATCTTAAGGGCAAATTTTGATCTTTATTATTTGGGAGTAATTAATGTCCTATGTGCCAAAAGTGCATTATAATACAGTTTTAATAATTGTGAATATATTTGTTACTTATTAACAGGAAATGACATCTAGAGTAGTTTTGTCGTGGTGTGTGGATGGAGCGGACTCGAACACAGATCTCCTTTTGCAATGAGACAGTGAATTTATTTACAGTGTGAAATAATAACAGTTCAGTGTGAAATCCTGCGGCCGTGGCTCCCCGTGGTCAATTCACCCGGCTTCCGAAAGTGCAGTATGGCGATGGCAAAAAAGGCGACACTCCGTGCGTTAATTCCCCACTCGTGATTCAGCTCCAGTGTTCTCCTCTCCACCTCCTGGTACGAAAGACAAAAAGTGAGAAGCAAAAAAAAGAGTGAGAAACAATCCAAAAGGGCATTTGAAAGAGCACACGATCTAAACACTACTAACGAACTTAGTCTAATGATCCAGAGCTGACTGAAGCCTGGTCACAGCGTTAAATACATCGGGGTCTGACGGCGTATAATTCACGGCAGCTGGTGAGTGTTGATTAATCGCCAGTGTGCAGAAACTCCGAACGGAGCTACTTCCGGGTCGCCAGACCCGCCTCCTGGGAAGCACGGCTTCCCAGGAGTTCCCAGTTTGTTATTTTGGCTCCATCAAAATAACAAACATAAACGAGCAGGTCGCCCAGCACGGCTGGTCAGACCATGACAGTATCCCCCCCCTTAACGGGAGCCTCCCGGCGACCTACCAAACTTGTCTGGGTGCCAACGGAATTCTTTCACCATGCCATCATCAAGAATCACAGACCGCGGCACCCAAGAGCGCTCTTCCAGACCATACCCTTCCCAATCCACCAAAAATTGAAAGTCCCTACCGGGACGCCTGGTATCCATAATATGCATTATGGAATAAGCTGATGTGCCGTTGATAATCCGGGGAGATGGTGGGGCCCTGGAGGGTGGGCATAATGGGCTGGTCTGGACCGGTTTCACCTGAGACACATGAAACACATTGTGAATACGCATATTGCGAGGGAGGGTCAAATGCACAGTCACAGGATTAAGGACTTCTTGCACAGGAAACGGACCGACGAATCTAGGAGCTAGCTTCTTAGACTCAGTCCGCAGCGGGATGTGTTTAGAGGAGAGCCATACCTGCTGCCCGACATGGTAAACGGGAGCCGGAACGCGACGACGGTCTGCCAGCTTCTTATTCTGCTCCACTGTCCTGAGCAATGCTGCCCTGGTAGTCTGCCATGCTTGCCGGCAACGCCGCATGTGATGTTGCTGATGTTACTGATGGAACTGCCAACTCACCCTCAGTGATGGAAAGGAGTGGGGGTTGGTATTCCAAGGACGCCTCGAAGGGAGACACCCCCGTGGCCGTCGAGGTGCTAGCATTGTGGGCATACTCCACCCAGGCCAACTGCTTGCTCCAGGACTGGTTGGAGGAGGCAACACACCGCAACATGGCTTCCAGCTTTTGGTTGGCCCTTTCAGCCAGGCCGTTAGTCTGAGGGTGAAAACCAGACGACAAACTGACTCGAGCCCCCAGCTCAGAACAAAATTCCCTCCACACCTGGGAGGTGAACTGGGGACCCCGATCAGAGACAACATCTTGAGGAATGCCATGTAGCCGGAACACATGTTGTGTGAGCAGCTGAGCCGTCTCCAAGGCAGAAGAAAGTTTGGGCAAGGCCACAAAATGCGCTCCCTTGGAGAAGTGGTCAATGATGGTGAGTATAGTAGTATTACCTGCTGACGGTGGCAGTCCAGTGACGAAATCAATGTGTGACCATGGGCGTTTAGGGACGGGGAGCAGTCGCAGGTGGCCCGACGGTGGGGAGCTTGGCACCTTGTTTTGAGCACAAATAGGGCAGGCCGCCACATATTCCCGGATGTCCTTGGCGAGGGAGGGCCACCAAAACAGACGCTGGAGGAAGCTAAGGGTGCGATATACACCTGGATGGCAGGAGAACTTTGCCGTATGTGCCTAATGGATCACCTTGCCCCGAACGACCGCAGGGACATACTGTCGGCCAGAAGGGCCTGACCCAGGGTCAGGATTCTGGTACAGGGCGCTTCTGATCAGCCTCTCGATCTCCCAGGTGACTGCCGCGACGATACAGGAAGCAGGAAGGATGGGTTTGTCCTTGTTCTCTGCATCCTTCACCGGTGAAAATTGATGTGAGAGGGCATCGGGTTAAGTGTTGCGTGAGCCTGGCCTGTAAGTGATCACAAGGTTGAAACGGGTGAAAAACAAGGCCCACCTGGCTTGTCTGGCGTTGAGGCATTTAGCCACTTGAAGGTAGGCCAGGTTCTTGTGATCTGTCCAAACGAGAAGTGGGTGCTCGCTCCCCTCCAGCCAGTGACGCTACGCCTCAAGGGCCAGTTTGATAGCAAGCAGCTCTCGATCCCCCACATCATAGTTTCGCTCGGCCTGAGACAGACGACGTGAGAAGAAGGCACACGGATGTAATTTACCTTCCAATCGCTGTGAGAGGACCGCCCCCACACTAGAGTCCGAGGCATCCACCTCCACCACGAATGGTTGAGTAAGGTCCGCCTGGATGAGAACAGGCGCAGAAGAAAACAGGCGTTTCAGCTGGTCGAAGGCCTGCTGCGCCGCCGGTGACCACAGGAACTGCTGTTTGGGAGAGGTGAGGTGAGTTAAAGGGGACACCACTTTACTGAAATTGCGGATAAACCGTCGGTAAAAGTTAGCAAACCCCAGGAACTTCTGGACCGCTTTCCGGTTCCGGCCACTCCACCACCGCCTTAACCTTTGCAGGATCCGCCCTCAGCTCAAAAAGCCCAAAAAAGAGACAGGCTGCACATGGAACTCACATTTTTCTCCCTTCAAACAGTCAATTCTCTAGTAGCCGCTACAGCACCAGACGCACGTGTTTAATGTGTTCTGCACGGGTTTTTGAGAAAATGAGGATGTCGTCTAGATAGACAAAACCAAAGTGGTTAATGAAGTCCCGAAGGACATCATTCACCATGGCCTGGAACACAGCTGAAGCGTTGGTGAGGCCAAATGGCATAACGAGATACTCAAAATGCCCCAGGTGAGTGTTGAATGCAGTCTTCCACTCACCCCCCTCCCGAATGCGGACCAGATGGTAGGCATTGAGGTTGAGTTTAGAAAAAAATAACGGCACCCTGCAGGAGCTCAAATGCGGACGCCTGTAGTGGGAGGGGGTACTTGTTCTTGACAGTTATGTTATTTAAACCCCAAAAGTCAATGCAGGGGCGCAGGGTCTTATCCTTCTTCTCAACAAAGAAGAATCCCGCCCCGAGGGGAGACGTGGAGGGCCGAATAATACCTGATGCGAGGGAATCCGTGATTTAATGCTCCATGGCCTCGTGTTCAGGCTTAGAAATACTGTACAAACGGCTGGTGGGCAGAGATGCTCCAGGGAGAAGATCAATACTGCAGTCACAGGGGCAGTGGGGTGGGAGTGACAGTGCTCGGTCCTTACAAAACACTGGGGCAAGGTTGTGATAATGTAGTGCAATTAATGGGATCTCTAACTCCCTAGCAAGTGCAATCGCCGGTGTGCAGAAACTCCGAACTGAGCTACAACAGGACCAGCGGACCCGCCTCCGGGGAAGCGCGGCTCCATCAAAATAAAAACAAACATAAACAATCAGGTCGCCCAGCAGGGCTGGTCAGACCATGACAGGTTTTCTTTTAGAGTCAGACAGTTTTGGCAGTAGCTGCCCAGTTATGGGTTAGATCATGTCTGACATTTTCTGTTCTTATTCATTTCTTTCATATTTTTTCAAACAGGTTCACACCTGCTGAGCGTCCCATTCTGCAGACTATGTAGAGACCATTGAGCCCATTTATGAAAGCAGCTGTTCTTTAGGGAGAGGCCAGTGTGCAGACAGGATGGCTAAAACTGTTTAAGACCAGCACCTTTGCATTTCCTCCAGGATCTGTGGGCTTTTGCTGGATTCACTTTTTGCAGGACTTGAAAAGAAGGTGTTACACAAAAAAACTTCAAACTTGGTTGGTAAAAGTAGAATGTTACTGCATCCGTGACATTAATAATTATTTTTTCCTGCCTTAAAAATATTAAAAATACAAAGAATAAAAAATATTGCAATTCCTAGGACCTGCCGTCCACATATGGGGATATAACATTTTGGGTTTTCTTGACCACAATACTAAATTTTGCTCTTTCAAATGAGCCATATTGCTCAAAGGGAAAAATGCTGCTGTGTTCAAACACCAATTAAAGAGGTTTGCACATCATTACTCAATTGTGACTTTGTAGTTTTCTATTGGACACTATAAAGCCAAATAGCAAAGAGAAATTAAAAATGCATGCCATGAAAGAGTTCAGGTCTTGGGAGGTTAAATATAGGTATCAAGAATGTGTTTCAAGGTGAGAATGACTAAACTCTTATGTTTAATGTATTTCATTGGCCATGACTAAATTAAAAGTCATCTGAAGGAGCAGCCTGTGGTGCAACAAGGTGAAGCATCCTCTTCCTCAGAGGGAGGATCCCCCAATCAAGCAGTCCCATTCGCAAGAAAACACCAAGCACGTGGAGCCTTACCTGAGCTTTCCAGCTGATGTACTAAAATGTTAGGGTTTAATATACCACTAGCAGCCTCAGCTGCCTGTGAGAGGCTTTTTCAGCTCAGCATTGTACACCAAAAAGTGGAAATATTCATTCAAAAAACTTTTGAAAATCAACTTTTGCTGAATCTACACAGAAGATTTTCATCATGCCTTAATTTGCTTTATTTGGGTGATTTTGAAGGGGCTCACAATTTCTTTTGCACATTTTTTGTCTTTCTCTTAAAGATATTTGGAAGGTGGAGTAATGTGACCTCTGGTTTCGCCTCTTGTGTTGCTCCAGCACACCTGTTTGTGGCTCTTTCTGCATTCAGTTTTGTAAAAACAGACTCTTTTGGGTTGAGATCAGTTAACTGACTTGTCCATGGAAGAATATCCTATTTCCTGAGTTGCTTTTGAAGTATGCTTTGGGTCATTATCCATTTGCACTGTGAAGCACAGTGTGAGCAGTTTTGGCTGATAGACTGTAGTCCTGAACATGTCAGAATTCATCCAGTTGCTTCTATCAGCTGTCACAACAAACAGTAGTGGGCCCGCTCTACTGTGGGATCTATGTTAGACAGATTATGTGGCATGCTTTGGATCATGAGCCATTCTTTTTGGTACAACATTTCATCTATCTAAAAATGTTATTCAGTTTTATTACAGGTATTTTATATGTTTTCTCTCTAATCTGACCTTCCTGGTCCTGAGAGTACTCAGTGATTTGCACCTTGTAAACTATGTATTTCCAATCTATTTCTAGAATGCAGAATCAAAATACAGTGGTCCCTCGCGATAACGCGGAAACTGGAGCGTAGACTTCTCGGACGGTCTGTTAGTACAGTAACCTCACAGCAGCCATATTATTGGTCAGATAATGTTTTTTAAAAGGCTCCAACAGCACAAACAGACGCCAAGTTCAGGGGCTACGATTAGCTGAGGTATAGGACCAGACATGCAGCCTGTCCTGTCCTAGTAGGAAGCAAATGGGTCTCAAACAAGTGGATCCATGAGCGAGGTCAAGAGTTCAGAAGACCCTGTGGCCTGACAGAAGTGGACTGAAACTGACTTTACTCCTACACAGCACCCCATGCTATCTTGCATAGATAGAGCGCTTTAGGTTGAAGTTGTAAAATGTTGCTTTTGTTGTTTCTTTCTTTTTTTTGCCTGTCCCATTTGGCTCTTTTGCCATCAGAATTATTGTCTAAAGGCGAAGAAAGATGCCCAACGGATTTACTTTACCAAAGGGACCATCCCAGCCTTGCCATAATGGTCTATTTGATTCACCTTTTATTGTTTATTTTATTTTAACCTGCTAAATACGGGACAGACTTGACTGGGGAAAAGAAAGGGGAGAAAGAAAGAGGGAAAGAAAAACAGCGGGGAAGAGGGATGGGGATAAAGGGCAAAAAACAAAAACCAACAAAATAAGCAGACAAAAAATACATATATCAATCACCTGGATCACCTGTTGAGAAAGAAAAAAGAGAAAACAAGCAGAAGAAGAAAAAAAGAGCAACATAATAAACAACATCACGATGATCTATGGGAATATAACAGTAAATACTAAATACTAAACATTATTGTGCAGCACATAAGATCGACAGCGCACAGTGTGCTTTGAGGTGTAGTTTGTGTGTGTGAGCACCCGTGTGTACACCTGTGAGCATGAACGCGCTTGTATTTAAAAGGTTCCTTCATGTAATGATCTGCTAGAGGGTGTGGGGAGCCACAGCCCCGTCCTCCAGGGCATGAAGCAGGTATGGAGGAGATCAAAACTCCAGACATCCAGAGGCCCCCAGAACAAAAGAGACCAAGGAAGACCAACAGAGGGGCAGCCGTGCCACTATCCCAGAAAGAGCTGAGGAGAGCCAGGGGGGGTTGCAGTGACGTGCCCGTGAGCTGCGCCGGCAGCCAGCTGTGCCAGAGTGACCGAGCCCCAGGCCGAGAGGCTGAGGGCACCCCACCCCCGAAGTGGCCCGAGCAAGCCCCAGGCTCCAGGCCCCGACAAGCAGCCACGAAGGAGTGAGCCGGTGTGTACCTGGATGCCCACCCCCGGACACAAAGAACCACCAACGCACTGATGTCTGAGGGCGTCTACCACTGGCAGGGGAAGTGGTGGGGGAGATAGGCCTCCATACCTTGGAGGGCCTGAGATGTCTCTAGAGAGGTGGCGTCTGATACCCAACCTGACATATAGACACAGACATACAGGCACACACAGATACAGACATCCATTCCCACCCTTATGCTCTCATATGCAATTACTCAACACTCACCCAACGTGGAGACAGACATGAAGAGACACTGTACACACAATCACACTCCCCAAGCGTACTCTATACCCAGGTCTAGGTACCCTTGCCCCTGGAGGGGGAAACTGCACCCAGACCCAGGCAGTGTTACCCTTTTCCCTGGGGTGGAGAGAAGCAGACTGCCCCGACTCGACAGCAGCAGGGAGGCCCCACATTCCAGACCCCAATCGGACGGCCAACTCCTCCTCCTAGCCCCCCCGCCCAACAGGCCGCAGAGAACGGGGGTGTGTGAAAACTCCAAACCTCCCTCCGCCCGCTCATATGTAGTGTTGATGCATGTGTGTTCTAAGGTGCATTTAAAACCCAGGAGGGCATGGAGCTACCTGCCAGAGAGCAGCAGGTAAGCGCATAGCCCCTCCTGCTAGCCCTCAATGTCTACATGTATTTAAAATTGAGAGGTGGGCAACGACGCCAGGGGTGAGGTTGTACACCCTGATGGTCTTTTGGATTCCGTGTAGCGTCCCCACCCCCAAGGTGTATGTGTTATGAGAGTGTGAGTAATGTGAATGTCTAAGTTGTGGGATAAAATTGAGGCACAGGCAGCCAGAAGGGGACAGAGGGGGGGATGCCTCCCCTGCACCCTGGTGAGACACCTTGCATGTGTGGGTGATTGTGGTGGAGCGGGAAGCGGGAGGCAGCTGGAGATGGGGAGGGAAGGAAGGGGGGGGCAAGTGACCCCAGCTCCCCCGCTGAACCCAGTAGGCACCCCCATACTCTGCAACCCGCCAGGGAAAGGGGGCCCAGGCCCATCCGGACCGAGGCCCAGTTCAGCAGCGCCGCCTGGCCCCACGGAGCCTGGGACAGCCCACCCGACCCCACCACAGAGAAAACTGCACCCACCCCGTCATCCACTCATCTTCCAGACTACATAACACAATAGACACCCAGGCTGAGATCTTCCTCCACCTCTCCTATATCTCCCCCTCCTGCAGAGTGAGTTCCTGAAGAGAGGAGACCTCCTGCAAGATGTAACAGCCTCCCCCACCAGTTGAAGAGCCCCCCAGGTGGCTCGATGCACTGGTGGCACCCTGAGCCAGGGCTGGGCCCCCATATACCCACCCGCCCACAACCCCAGCAACACACCAACCAGGACCCAAGCTCCCAAGGCCCAGCCAGGGCCCCAGCCCAGAGACGGAGCACCCCCAGAACCCCACGCCCATCCCAGACCCACCCAGGGGCAGCCAGGCTACCAGGTCAGTAACCCACGTCCGTCAGCACAGACCCTCCCCCAGCCCCGCTGCACGCAGCCACGAGGAAACCGTCACCTAAGAGCCAACAGAGCCCTTGGCTGTAGACCATTGTCAATCAATCTCCGTGCCGTGTCTCCTGTACAGTACAGAATGCGTTCAGCTTATCAAATTTATATAAATCTTCGATCGTTAGCAGTGTGACTCTGAAGTGCTGTACTGCATGTTTGTAAGTGTTCTCCCCAATAAACACAATGTTTTGCACCGTCAAAGGCACCTGCGGTAGCACCCAAAAGGCAGAGGAAGATGCTAACCATCACACAAAAAGTCGGACTTCTGGACATGCTAAAGGAAGGTAGAAGTTACCGTATTTTCGGATTATAAGTTGCATTAAGTGAAACAAAACAGTCAGATAAGTCAAACTCAACTCATTCTTCTTGCTTCCTCTGCTTCCGTACCATTGATTTATTAATGTAGAATTCTCTGGCAGCTGCTCTGTTCCCATGTTCTGGACCTGAAAACAGGGTTTGATCTTTGGTTTTGTTCTATAATACTGGACTTATTTTTCTGCGGTTTGAACTTTGAGAGTGTTTAAACAAGAGAGAAAAGTGTGAAAATGTTCATGCCTGTCTGAGGAAAGTGTATAAAGTGTGTAGTGAGAGGTTCTACAGCCTTAAAACATCTAAAATAATTGTAAAAAATAAAGTTGGCTACTTCGCAGATTTCCCCTATCGTGCGTTATTTTTAGAACGTAACACCCGCAATAAACGAGGGACCACTGTACACGTTCTCAAGTGTTCTTGACTAGGTTGGATGTGGTTATTAAGTTGTTTTAACATTAAATACTAAATAAAACATGAGAAATAAAAAACATTTTTTAAGATTCATTTTTCGGTGTCCATGAACAGCTGTTTTTGCTAACGCACTACAGTAATGTAATGAAGATAAAAAGAAGGAGCAAAATGATCAAGCGCTGCAGGCCTGACTGAAACACGCTGGGTTTTAGTCTGCACTAACACTAACCCTACACTCCACTCACGCATCTGAATCATTGAATTCAGGTGTTCCAGTCGCTTCAGTGGCCACAAAATCAAGCTTTTGTGAAAGCTCAGTGAACTCCAGCATGGTACTAGTCGTGAAATTTTGTCACTACCAAATTTTGTCACTATTGCACAGTCGACTGTTAGCAATGTTATAACTAAGCAGAAGTGATTGGTAACAACAGCAACTCAGTCATGAAGTGGCAGGTCTGGAATGATACGCTTCTCCTGATGGACAAGTCTGGGTTTAGCGGTTGCCAGTATGTGTCTAACTGCAAGTGTAACTGCAAATGTACACTCTACCCAAGTGTAAAGGTTGGTGGAGGGGGGTTTATGGTGTGGAGCTGTGCTTCAGGAGTTGGCTCCTCTGTTCCAGTGACAGGAATCCTTCATTCTTCAGCATTCCAAGACATTTTAGACAGTTTCATGCTCCCAGCTTTGTGGGAATACTTTGTGGATAGCCCTTTTCTGTTCAGACATAACTGTGGACCAGTGCACAAACCAAGGTCTGTAAAGACATGGACGTCAACTTGACTGGCCCCTTGAACCAGATAGAACAGCTTTGGGATGAATAAGAGCAGAACTGCAACCCAGGCCTTTTCCCCATATACATCTCCTTTTTAATCAGATTTTAGGAAATGTTTGAATTTCAAAGATAAACTGACATCCCTAAAACAGTCACATGCAATGAAATTGCATTTTATGAAATTAAGAGAGAGACCTTTTCCTGTTTGTTACAGCTGTAAAGTGGGCCTGAATGCATTCACTGAGCAGTGTGTATGTTCACTCAAGCTTCAACAACCTCCTGCTCCGTCCTGTTGATTTGCCATCAACCAGAATGAAGTTGGCTTGCAATCACATCCATTACACAAATGCAGCTTGTGGATTTGGCAACACCACTAGCACTAGTAAATTCAAAGTGCACAGAAAAGGTGCAGAGTTTAGTAAGTATCTTAAGTATAAGATACTTAAGTATATTAAGTATCTTAAGTATATTACGTTGCCAGTCCAATTAGAAAGCAAGAGGATCTAAGTATAAACACTCTATCCCCACAGGACAGTCAAGGCCAATCTAGATCTAGGGTAACATATAGATGTGTGACAAATTATATAACAAATATCAACTCTAGACCCTTCAGCATGGGAATGTGGTAGTTAGTTTTTCTTTTTTCATTCATTTTCACTGCTTTTCAATATAAGACTCATCATCAGAACACCAAATGAGGGAATATCTATGGCAAGTGTGAGGTTCCACTCTTCCAGCAGGATCAGTGTCAGGGAGCACCAAGACTGTAAACACGTCACACGAGACAAACTGGGTTAGGAAGGGCCTGCTGCTGCTGAGATGCAGAAAACGGTGTCTGTGTTAGCAGTTAATGTTTTTTACGTGCTGTGTGACTGTAGCTCAGCAGGTAGAACTGTTATCTACTAAGGTCGGTGGTGCAATCGTTAGCTACTCCAGTCTGCATGGGCAAGATACCGACCCCAAGTTACACTCTGATAAAGCCATCAGAGTGTAATTCAACTTTGTGTTATATGAATATAATAATAAAATAATACGGGAATAAGATTAGAATACATAAATAAGAATATACATACATATGTGCACAATACTGCAAGCTAACCTGTTTATCCAGCACAAAACTACAGAGTGTTTTCATGACTGATTAACAAAGTTAGTCTACGTCAGTTTGCAGGAGACTTCACAATGTGAAAATGTATAATTTATATAGAACATTTAAACATTATAATTTAATACAATACTTGAGATGTAATAAAAACACCTCCTATAGAGATCGACCATGTGAATGAAAACGATAACAGTACATGTAATTTTTAAATCTGAAGTTTATTAAGGACTACTACCTTTAATATGAGCTCTGTTCTTCCTCTCCTCTGGTCTTGGGCACATACTCGACAGGCAGACATATATTCACGGTCCCTCAGTCCTATTCACAGACCGGGGGATCATGACATGTACGCACTTGGAGTCCTGTGCACATTCTGGAGTGTGAATTAGCACGTGATCTGAGAGTGAGAATCATTTTTTTAAGGGATTAGTGAATCCATACATTTAGAATCAATGTATAACAAGTTTTTAACTTAGTGTTAATTTGGCATCTGACAGTGATTATTGAGTTTATTTAGTTACTGTTCCATCAGCTCTGTATGTCTTAGAAGCCACTGGCTAAACTGAAAGGATGAGCCCTAAAGGCTTTGATAGTGACAGTTGGGCTTTATTTGGTAGCACTTTACAACCATTTCACACTGTTAAGCATTAGTTAAGTATTAGTAAGGTTTTGTAACTCAGTAACCCTCCAACAGATATGCATAGTTATATATGCATACACACACATATACACATACAAACATACACATACATATACACTTACAGTGTGTAAATACGGGTAAGAACATCAGACCAAAGACCCCCAGTAATATTGTATTTTAATAATATATGTCATGTTTTAACATGTAACATAATATTACACAATATCACAGAAGCTCTTCATTTGCATGTCAGAATGTTTTAATCTAATCTAAGTTGTCAGGCAAATACTAGTAAAAACCACAGCGTAGGTTCTGTCTGCTCACACGCTGGTCGGCTGCGGTTTCTTTTAAAACTGCAGGAGCACATCTGCAGATTTCAGTGTCATCACATTATACATCACTGTGTTTGGGGCTTTAACTGTGAAACACATGCATATTCTGCACACTGAACCCTCCCCTGCAATAAAAAGTAATAATGATGCTAAAGTGCACAAGGGCATTACAAACCATGCAAAGTGACGCTGGTCTTAATATGTCCTGTGCTCCTGCAGCTATTGATGTAATATCCTGTTCCTGTTATTTATAGCTGCCAAGAGGGAGTTCCATACTCTGTTTCGCACTCTCTCTATCACACACACACACACACACACGCGCACACACACACACACACACACACACACACACACACACACACACACACACACACACACACACACACACTTATTCTCAGAGAACAACAAACTTCAGCTACAAGCTTTCTCTTTTAAAGGTACGTCTAATCTGAACAATGTCACATTTCTCAGGCAGACTTTCATCTTGCATTGGCATCTCAGTAAACTGTCATTACCTGCTTCCACCCTTATATCTTGAGCTTTCTAGAGAAATCCTCATACCAGTTGTCAGGATTTCTGTCTGCAGTGTTATCATTATTAAAAAGTGAAAAAACATCTTATCCTTATCAACATCTCTACAAGGTCATCAGACAGCAAACGGTTTCAAACCAGGTGATCTGACACTGTGAAAACTGAAGGTTTAGACTGTCAGAAGAATGAGACGACCTCATTAGAAACTTTCATGTTAAATTCAATTCAGTTTGATTTATACAGCGCCAAACACAACAACAGTCGCCTCAAGGTGCAAATGAACTATTGTTAAAAATGACTTTTCCACTGGGATATGAATAATTATAACTCATCCTTCTGGGTCTGAAATTGTATGATTATCCCTATATCTCCTAACACTTACCGAGATTTCCTCCTGGAAAAAAAGTGGAATTACACATCTTTGTCACGTCATCCAAAGTAAACAGTAGTCATTGTGGTTGTTCATGGTGGGTCAGTGGTCGTGGATATTGCCATTATTGTTGGCATTATTGTGGTTATTGGTGATGATGCTGATGTTGCTTTGACTGTTGTCCTCGTTTTTATAGTTCTCTCATGGATTGCATTGATCATGACTGAATGGAGCACCCTCACACTCACACTTGTATTGTTTTTCCTACCGGCTCTGTCTCCTGTGCACATTTCCTAATAAATGTGCAGACATGAAAGTTTCTTTTTTTTAAAGAAACTTTCACGTAGATATATAATAAATTTATTAGGGTTCGAGCACTAAAACTCCCAGAGCCCTTTTGTATCTACTCTGTTTATTCTTTCGTCACATGAATTTCCTTTTGTGTGTGTGTGACTGCGTAATGTGTAATGTTTGTGACAGCGTTTCAGTAATGTGTGTGAGAGCGTTTCTGTATTGTGTGTAAGAGCGTTTAAGCAGTGTGTGTGACAGCGTTTCAGTAATGTGTGTGTGAGAGCGTTTTAGTAGTGTGTGTATGAGAGCGTTTCAATTGTGTGTGTGAGACCGTTTCAGTATTGTGTGTGTGAGAGCGTTTCAGTAATGTGTGTAAAAGCGTTTCAGTAATGTGTGTGAGAGCGTTTCCATAATGTGTGTGCCAGCGTTTCAGTAATGTGTGTGTGGGAGTGTTTCAGTAGTGTGGGTGACACCTTTCAGTAATGTGTGTGAGAGCGTTTCATTAATGTGTGTGTGAGAGTGTTTCAGAAATATGTGTGAGAGCGTTTCAGTAATGTGTGTGAGAGCGTTTCAGTAATGTATGTGAGAGCGTTTCATTAATGTGTGTGTGATAGCATTTCAGTAATTTGTGTTAGAGCGTTTCAGTAATGTGTGTGAGAGCGTTTCAGTAATGTGTGTGAGAGCGTTTCAGTAATGTATGTGAGAGCGTTTCATTAATGTGTGTGTGATAGCATTTCAGTAATTTGTGTTAGAGCGTTTCAGTAATGTGTGTGAGAGCGTTTCAGTAATGTATGTGAGAGCGTTTCATTAATGTGTGTGTGATAGCATTTCAGTAATTTGTGTTAGAGCGTTTCAGTAATGTGTGTGAGAGCGTTTCAGTAATGTATGTGAGAGCGTTTCATTAATGTGTGTGTGAGAGTGTTTCAGAAATATGTGTGAAAGCGTTTCAGTAATGTGTGTAACTGCATTTCAGTAATTTGTGTTAGAGCGTTTCAGTAATGTGTGTGACAGTGTTTCAGTAATGTGTGTGAGAGCATTTCAGTAATGTGTGTTCGAGAGCGTTTCAGTAATGTGTGTGACAGCGTTTCAGTAATGTGTGTGAGAGCATTTCAGTAATGTGTGTTCGAGAGCGTTTCAGTAATGTGTGTGAGAGCGTTTCAGTAATGTGTGTGAGAGCATTTCAGTAATGTGTGTGAGAGCATTTCAGTAATGTGTGTTCGAGAGCATTTCAGTAATGTGTGTGACAGCGTTTCAGTAATTTGTGTGAGAGCATTTCAGTAGTGTGTGTGAGAGCGTTTCAGTAATGTGTGTGAAAGCGTTTCAGTAGTGTGTGTGAGAGCGTTTCACGTTTAAAATCACTGTCCAACTTAAAACCCAGGTCGGTAACAACAGGTTTAAAATAGACTTCCAAATCTACAGAGGAGAAGTCAGAGGGACCACTGGGTCCAAACACCAACACCTCTGTTTTCTTTTTATTAAAATGTAAAATGTTTAGACCCAACCAAGCTTTAATGTCATGTAGACATGTCAAGATAGGGTTTATGGAGATGTCATCCTTCTGCTTTAGTGGCAAAAAAATTTGGCAGTCATTGGCATAACAATGAAAAGAGATCCCATGTCTTCTAAGGATGGAACCCAGAGGCAATAAATACAGTAAAAACAGCAGTGGCCCTAAAACTGAGCCCTGTGGGACGCCGCATGACAGAGAAACAGAAGATGATTCGGAACCGAGAAGGCTGACAGAGACAGTTCTCTTGGCCAAATAAGACCTAAGCCAATTAAGTGCAGTGCCACCAATACCCACAGGATCATTTAATCGAGAAATTAGAATAATGTGGTCTACTGTGTCAAAGGCAGCAGCTAGGTCAAGCAAGACCAGAACAACATGGTTACCGGAATCACATGCCAGAAGGATGTCATTAAAAACCCTTAATAATCCTGATTCTGTGCTATAAAGGGTTTTAAAACCTGATTGAAAAACCTCAAGGATGCCATTATCATCTAGAAAATCTTTCAGTTGACTAAAAACAATTTTCTCTAAAACCTTGGAAAGTAAAGGCAGCTTATAATTGGCTAAAACTGTGTGATCAAGGCCAGGTTTCTTAAGCAATGGCTGCACTACTGCATGTTTGAAATTTGCAGGAACCACACTAGAAGACAGACTGCTGTTAATAATGTCAAGGACATACTGTCCTATACTAGGAAAAATTTCTTTAAAGAATTCTGGAAGGAAAGGATCCTGAGGGGAACCTGCGGGCCTTATACGGCGAACCACATCCTCTAAAGTGGAGAGTGTCAAAAAATCAAACTGAGTAAAAACAGCAGTGCAAGGGACAGAGACAGAGGGGTCAGAGTCAGGAGCTGACACCTGCAGTTAATCCTTTTCCCACCTCCATTCTGCTCGATGATATTCCCTCTTAACAGCACCAGTGCTCTCATTAAACCAAGGCTCGTGTTTAGCCTTGGGCTGCCTGGTTTTTAAAGGAGCTACAGAGACCATGATTGTTTGACAGCAAGTATAAAACCAGGAATTAGGCTCTTCTGTGTCAGAGGAGACGAAGTCAGAAGGGCCACCGAGCTGATTAAAAGCAACAGAAAATTGTGCAGCAGTGGAGGGGTTAATAACCCGACAGCGCCGAGCAGAATTGCCAGATTTAACTGCAATATGTTTAAAACCAACGTTGAATAACACAGGCATATGATCTGAAAGTGCACAGTCACAAATCTCCAGGTTAGTGACAGGCAGATCATATGACAGGACAACCCATATGGAAAAGATATATATAAATCTTATAAAGTTTGTATCTGTCTTGCGTGAAACTTGTATGAAAAGCATACAAGAGTGAAAACAGATATAAGAGCCCTTGAAAATGTATATAAATGAAACTTGTATGTTTTGGATACTTACTAAAACAATATATGAAAGTGGCCACTTTCATGAGTAAATCATATAAGCCTTATATGATTCACTATATGAAGTAAGCCAAATCTTATGCAAGTCTTTTATAAGTTTTTCTATTTTTTTTTTCCATATGGGAAGATCCAGAGTGTGTCCGTGCTCATGTATTGTGTGTGAGAGCGTTTCAGTAATAATGTCCCTTACGGTACCTCATAGACAGGCACCAAGCAAATGGTGGACACCAGAGGTGAGGGGAGCAATTAGAGCAGGGCGATATGACTAAAAATATTTATCACGATATACATTTGAAAATTTGCGATAACGATATAACTGATGATATAATTGACACTAGACAAAATACTTTACAACTCCACAATTTTATTAGTGCAAACAAAAAAACATCAATGTATTTTCACTTAAACAAGCAGCTGTATTTTAAGTGCATTAAAATTTGATAAAAATTTAACATTGCAAATGCAAATTCCTTGCTGACAGTTTAACCAAAAGGCATTTCCAGTGGAAATTGGCCGATATATCCTCAGCATAACCATGTATAATATCCACAAAACTTAAAAAGAGGTTATACACACACAATACGGTAATATTATGTTCAAGCACAGTACGTATCACTCCGCGAGGCTCTTGCCTACAGTAGCCGTAATGCTCCGACAATCCATCAAGCGGTGCGGGTTCGTAGCTTAGCAAAGTCGTACTAAAACATTTGACAGATTTTCGAGCGCCGTGTACATAAAATCGTTTCGAGGTCAGTAAACACAACCAGAATTCATACATAAGGCACACGGGATTATAAGGGGCACTGTCGACTTTCAGAAAAATCAAAGGATTGATTTTAAGTGTGCAGTATTTTCCAAAAAACACGGTAATAACGACGGCCCGCTAGCATGCTCTACCAAAAATAGTGCTTTGTTGTGTATCTGACGGACGAAAGCTAAACCAGTTCCACACCACTGAAGTTGCAGCATTTTTACAAGCCAATTCTGGTTTATCCGTTTCATTCAACAATCCACTTTCGCCCTTCACATTCTCCGTTGCCGCCATGCTTTTTCCGCCATGTGCGTATGAAAACAAAGGCACTGCGCATGCGCGTTTTACCCATATTCTATCGCAATATTTCATTTTCCTATCGTTGCCCAACATTATACCGATATTACCGTGAACGGTATGATATGGCCCAGCGCTAGGAGCCATCAAGCTGAAGAAGGTTTCCTCTAAGGCTTGGTTATCCTATGGATGGGCACCAGCAGGCCAAGCAACAAGTACATGAAACAGCAGCTGATGCAAAATCTTGGATGGGATTTTTTTCAGTTTTTCTGTCCCATAGTACAGGTTTAGTGCTGCTGGAGGTTTTTAGCACCACAGTCAGTGAACTCCACACCTAGTGCACAGGCTCACACACAGCAAACATATTTCTGTGAGGTGATAGTATTTAAATGACAAACTACTGATTTTCCACTCCCCCACTCTGCCCACAGGGAGCTTTCCCACTGCTTGTCATCAATCATCAGACTCAGAGGGCCACTAATGTGTCCGCTGCAATAGACAAGAGTCTGCACCCTCTCAGAGTCTCTAAAATCAGATTCTAGCACGATTAAACAACACAGTCAAAGGAGACGTTTCACCTGGTAAAATTAGTCACCTGGGTTTTGTCCTACTTTTCTCTGGACTACCTATAAAACATCAACATTACATCTAGTTGACTTATTTTTTAAGGTCTAATACCAGCACAAAGTGGTGTTTTTAGAGAGAAACACTTTAGAAAACTAAACTGAAAGCTGGAAATGTACTTTTCACTATTCATCAGAGACTTTCTGCATCTGACACATTAGAAAATATATCCACAACTCAGAATTCCAAAGAGGAATACCATCCTTTACACTAATAATTCCATTAAAGTGATGTCAGTGTGTCACGGTGTGATATATGAAATCAAACATCCCTTTAGTAAAATGAAAGGATTAGACTAATAAACGTTTGTGAAACTGGGACAGGAGTGTGTATTTTGTATTTTTTTTTATAGGAAATACTTTAAACACATGCTTTAACATTTAATATTCACATTGTACACAAATGTTGTGTTATAGAGTTTATATTTCCGATATTCTAAAGTGTGCCTCAATGCAACATGCGCATACACGTGCAGGACCCGGCTGCAAAATGACATCCGGCATAATGTTGTCCTGCGATTTGTTTTTAAGGCTTTCATAATATATAAGTGAAAAGGACCGGCAAGCCCGGAAGTGGACGGTGTCTTTTTAGTCTTATTTAATAATATCCAAAAGCTGTTATGCCACAAATTGCGTCCTTCCACCATTCGGCATGTCTTTGGTATCTCGGGGATGAGTTCCCTAAGTTTCATGTTTATGCCACTCGGGCCAACGTGCGCAAACGAGTATATTATAAACCCAATTTACTGTCGGAAAACAGTGTTTCAAAATGTCTGCCTGGCAGAATCGTCAAGGCCAAACGCCGAGGTCATGGTGAGTGATCGACCGTTATTTGTACTCCAGTTTTCTTAATCTGCTCAGACTACATACCACACTCCATCACTAATTATGTAAATTTTTATGTCTGGTGTTATTAGTAAATTACTCACTTGGCAGGATTGTATTATATGTTAATAATAATAAGACATCATGGCAGGTTTTGAGTTCTTGGGTAACATTTTGCCATGTAGTAGTAATAATAATATTAATATCTGTCTGGAATGAAGTTAACGGTTTTCCAAGAAGGGTTGGTTGTAGAAGCTCCGCCTGTATTTGTTCATTAGGTCAGCTAACTAGGTCAGCGATCAGGCTAGGCTGTTGCCAAAGAGTGTTTTCTAACTTCAAGTCGACCCAGAGTTTTCCAATCTGGTTTTGAACTTGTTCACTTGAAAGAGGCGATGTTGAAAACATCAGACCAATTTCAAACATGGACAAATATACTGGCATATTGGAAAGATGGGACAAGATTAAACCCCCAGTACAGACTAAAAGCGCTGACAGATTTCTGTCGTTTATTCCAGCAGCTTTTCTTTATCGTGTAGAAAAACTGAGACATATATTGAGCTGAAGATATCGCACGGATTAAATATGCAGTTTACATCTTTACACCTACAGGGGAATTTTCCTGGTCCATATGTAGGACACCGTGTAAAATGAGTTTGACATCTGTTGTACTAGTTTCTTGTACTCAAATGGCTTCCAGCAAGTCTCAATGTACTAGAGGACATTTGGGATGAGAATAAGAGATTTGCATGGTTGATGTGCAGCTGACAAATTTGAAGCAAAGACATGATGACAAATCTTAGATGTTTCCTGCACCTTGGTAAAACTATGCTGCAAAAAATTTAGAGTTCTGAAGGCAAAAGGGGGGTCCAACCTGGTACCAAGTTGTACCTAATAAAGTGGCTGGTCAGTGCATATCTTGTGTCATAATGACGAGGCTTGTTATCAACGTGGTCTCAGTGCAGAGAGATATTGAGCTAAGACTGTGCAAACAGTGACAATCCCATGTCTCAACAGTCTGAGACCAAACAGTGGGGTTTATCAGAGATGGAGTGGCCACCTGTTTGTTTAGCTAAATAGAACATAGGATTTCATGCTGGAAATTTTCAATTCAATTCAACTCAATTTTATTTACACAGCACCAAATCACAACAACAGTCGCCTCAAGGCGCTTTATATTGTAAGGTAGACCCTACAATAATACATACAGAGAAAACCCAACAATCATATGACCCCCTATGAGCAAGCACTTTGGCGACAGTGGGAAGGAAAAACTCCCTTTTAACAGGAAGAAACCTCCAGCAGAATCAGGCTCAGGGAGGGGCGGGGCCATCTGCTGCGACTGGTTGGGGTGAGAGAAGGATGGCAGGATAAAGACATGCTGTGCAAATCAAAGACGGCTTGGTCGATTTGAATGGATCAATATGTTTATTTAGATGTCACTTATCCAATCTAACAAACAATGTCGAGTCAACTGTCCACTAAGTGGTAGGCCATGCAGATGCTAAGGTGTGTAGTGAGCAGAGGTTGTCATGTTCTCTTTCTCTGTCTTTAGATTTGTATTTCTTGGATTGACTTTTTGAAAAACATCTTTATATTCAGTTCATGTCACAGAGTAAGTTTTTCCTTCCAGGCGGGATGAAGTTGGCTCATGTCTTGGTCAAACTGCAGTCTCATTTCAAAGACATGATCCCGGTTTCTGGAGAGCAGAAAATCTGCTGTTTGTGCTGTGGATGTGTACTGGAGGCTCTTACTGTGGACGTTTCAGTTACCTCAGCTCATTCTGCCTTTAAATTCCTAAAATACACAAACACATTTGTACAGTCATTTCGCATGTAAATCAACTGGGTCCAGTTCTCTTGAATGGTGTATGGGACCACATGATATCTGCATGGTACCTGATACCTGGTGCCTTTTAGAGAGCAGAGCTGTTATGGCATCACCATGTATAGCATTTCCTGTGCTTGTGGGCATCCTTATTTTTTCATGTGGTATAAGGCGTGTGCTGCCGCCATCACCTCCATAAGAGTTGCAGCCGTGGTACATGTGCTGCCTACATTACCTGTGGTACCAGAAAAAGAGGAAAAGTCAAACTGCATCATACGTTTAGTTTTTATGCAAACTGAACATAGAAATAAAAATTCCAAATATTATCAATGTAATCTTGGTTGTAGTTTCATATGGTTTTGTCATTTTTCTACATTAAGCTGTTCTGTCTTCAGTATCTGGTATCTGTTTGTCAAGCTCAGGGATTTCAATCCAAGACTCTGACATTATTTTGACTCAGTATGCTCACACTGCTGCATCACACAGTCAAGAGCCTGGAATTTGACCTGTTTTATGATGAATTTATTAATCTGGTGCAAGATAATGGTAAACTCCTCATATGTACCGATATCTGAGCCCCAGTAAGACGGCAGCTAGGTGCTTTGATTTAGCTGGGACTATGTGATATCTGCAGATGGGTGGGGGTACCGGACACCTCTCTTTCAGAGGAAATGTCCGTTGACACGACTCATATTAAACAGACTTTTTAATTGGTTTTGGAACTTTTTTATTATGACCTCGTCAAGCCTTGCTGACTTTTCTCACTCTCTTCCTGTTGGTTGTTGCATTTCAGTTCACACATTTAGCAAATCTCCTGGACTGGGATTACAGCTTGCTAGGGATTTAGGATTTCTGCCTGCCCAACACATGTTGCACAGTTACCTTTGTGAGTTGTGCTTTCATGTCTGTTCTGCTGTCCATTGCTGCATTCTCTCTGTCTTTCATGAGAAGCCAGCCGTTTTGGCTGAGTGTATCCTGGGGACTAAGGAAACAACGACACGGCACCAAAGCTGCATCTTTTTGCTCTGAAATGGAACAATATTGAGATGGTTTTGAGATGAGCAGGTTTGCTGATGCAATAACATTTGAAGATTATTGATAAACTGTTTGAAGTGTTCAGAGAGTGATTTTTTTTTTTTACGTGTGCTTTTTTCTTTGCATCTGTTTTGAAGCTAAACATGAAAGCAGCCCCTGATATTACTGATAATAATCCTTTTGTGTTTGTGGTTAGTGGAGTTGGATGGTTTACCCGTAAAGAACGTTCACTTTAAAGAAGTTGTGACTTCCTTTTTTTGGAAACTTAATTTACCCAAAGATTATCCACATTGATTCAGATTAACTGTCTGTGGGAACATTCCTGCAACTTCGAGGCAGCATCAAAACCAATCTCTGTTATAAGTGAGCAAATCCGAGATGAACAGCATCTTCAGCGTCAGCCCGCTGTCTTCAGCCCTCGTGTGTACCACCGTTGCTGCAGCGACTGGGGACAAGCCTGGACTTTTGGCTAAAGGGGCTTTTATCACAGAAGAGGACAAAAACGAAGATGTTGTTCCCAATAACAGCCAGCAGCAGGTCTTTCTGACACATGTGGTGGAGGAATTCTTCTGGATAGGCAGCAGCATTGTGGCCTTTTCCAAGTGGAGACTGGGCTACATGGGTAAGCTTAATCACATGTATGTTGCACAGAGGTAGTGTTTCCACAGCTGAGTGGGTTGGGTCTGTTTTAATGAACCCAGGCTGATTCTTTTATTGTGGGAAAGTTCAGAGTCAAACTTTGGTGTGGACCAATGACCAGGCTGAAGAAGAGCTTCATCTACAGAATATGTTGTGGAAGCAAACAAGACCAATCACAGAACTGGGGTCCGTTCTTCGTACCTCGCTTACTACATCCAAGATCAAATGACACATCCAAGATCAAATCATCGCGCCAACTTTGAGCTCGCTATTCCGGTTCTCCGAACACACCTGTTGTTGACGCTTAGTACAGCCGGATGAAGTAATGTGAGATCACTGGGTGGCTTAAAAGGGGCTACGCATAGATAGTAGAAACATTGATCGGCAACCCTTTGATTGGTCGGCGAAAATGTCGAAGGAGCGCGCTCAGTATTTTTCAGCAGCAGAGCAAGAACTCTTGATTGAGGGATTTCAGGAGTTTCAGAGTTTAATTAAAACGCAAGGGAACACTGCAAAGGCTGCAAAAGCAAGGAGAGAGGGCTGGCAGAAAGTTGCTGACAAATTAAACTCGTAAGTAATTTAATAATAATAATAATAATAATAATAATGGATTGGATTTATACAGCGCTTTTCAAGGCACCCAAAGCGCTTTACAATGCCACTATTCATTCACTCTCACATTCACACACTGGTGGAGGCAAGCTATGGTTGTAGCCACAGCTGCCCTGGGGCAGACTGACAGAAGCGAGGCTGCCATATCGTGCCATCGGCCCCTCTGGCCAACACCAGTAGGCGGTAGGGTAAATTTATTATATTATATTACATTATATCATATTATATTATATTATATTACATTATATCCTCTTTCACATTAGAGCCACAACAGGACCCACTAGAACATGGGAACAAGTAAAAGTAAAATATAAGAATATTCTACAGAATGGTAATATTTATCACTTATATTGCTTTTAGTCTCTTGAAAAGAGACCCTGAAATAATCTGTTTGTTTGTTTATAACAGCAACCAAGAAAAGGGCAGAGCAAAAAAAGACAGGTGGTGGTCCTGCACCCCCTCGTCAACAAGTTGGTTAAGTAAATAATACCCTCACGGGAAAATCGATATCTCTCTATGAGCACACTGTCGCGCTGAGCTAAAGGATCCTGTCTATCCCGCAATATACGCTGAATTCTGAAAACTCTCCTTATCAATCTTGCACCTTCCGCAATGGGTTGCTCGCGTACAAACGGACAGGACATGGCTGCGACAGACTTCCCAAATCCACCTTCGCTTTTATAGCCGTGGTCTCTCATCTTGATTACACGAAGTAATTTACTATTACTACTCTAAAATACGAATTACATCTGAAATAATCAAATACATGAAATAGAATGATTAATAGTACATTTCCCTTTTTTTAGGAAATGACCTGTATGTATCTGTATGAAATCAATAAAAGAATCAAATACTGCATTATCTTTAGTTACATTGATAATATTTATTTATGGAAAAACAGTGGAAAAATATTGCGGTTGCTTTCGTATAAATGAAGCGGACATACCTGAGTGGCCGCGATCTAATCCTGTTTACATAAAGTAAGCCTGCTCCCAAGCAGGTAAGCGTAAGCTTACGGATCTGTTGCTATGACA
This sequence comes from Perissodus microlepis, assembly GCF_051167445.1. Classification (NCBI taxonomy): domain Eukaryota; kingdom Metazoa; phylum Chordata; class Actinopteri; order Cichliformes; family Cichlidae; genus Perissodus; species Perissodus microlepis. The sequence goes on from NC_140480.1 coordinate 19,782,035, forward strand.
GCAAGTCCCGGATGAGCTTCGGAGAACCGAACGATCCAAGATCACGCGAAATCGTCAACAATCAAATCCAGCTAACTTACTTAGCGAGGTACGAAGAACGGACCCCTGTATGATTTGGTTAGTGGGTTTGGCAATTCAAAAGCTAAATTAACCACTCTCTCCTACAGTTGTCCTTCATATTCTCATAACCAGTGACCAGTAATGTGCTGTTTATTAACTGCTATAAAATGCATCTTAAACTTTGTACCAACAGTAAGTTTAAACTGTAGAATGGAAATAACCCCAACTCTAACAACAGATGATGCTGCAGCAACATTCTTTATAAGAAAACTGGTTCCCAATATTTAACATGTAGGTGCTGTTCAAACGAGATCCCTTTGCTAATTATAGGTTTACTGTGGTCTCTAATTCACTGACATAGTGACTTTGTCAGTCTTCATTATGTCTGTTGCCTCAGTTGGCCCATCTACAGATGGTTCGCTCTGGGCTTAACCCAGTGACCTGACTGAGGAGAATAGCCAAGTCCATCTCCTCGGCCCACATTGTGACTGTTGCAGCAGGTCAGTGGCCACGTTCAGGTCATCCTGCCACGTCACTGAGATCCAGGCCTCAGCTTTACTTCCATTGCCACCTGTTGTCTGGTTACTGATTTAACTTATTTAACAAAGCTGCTAAACTAATGCCTGTTCAGTTCAGTTTTATTTATATAGCAGCAAACTGCAACAACAGTGGCCTCAAGCTGCTTTATATTATAAGATAAAGACAAAACCCCCAACAAGCATATGACCCCCTATGAGCAAGCACTTGGTGACAGTTGGAAGGAAAAACTCCCTTTTAACAGGAAGAAACCTCTGGCAGAACCAGGCTCAGGGAGGGGCGGGGCCATCTGCTGCGACTGGTTGGGGATGAGGCAAGGATGGCAGGACAGCAAACACGCTGTGGAAGAGAGACAGAGATTAACAGCACCTCCATGGCTGTTGTGTAGTTTTACTGATGCACATATTGGAATGCCACCCGAGTTTCTTCTGTATCCCACCGTTCAGGCTGCAGGACAGCAGGGACAAGCGGGTCCCCTCTCCAGATTAAGTCCATGTTGGTCAAACTCCCGACTGGACAGCCATTTGTTTTTGCTTCTCATTTGAATTGTAAGCTAAAATTTAATTAAAGTAAAATGCCTGTAAAAAGATGCAGTTTTTAACAATTGTATGTTTAATTAACAATATATGTGAACATTACATTAAGATAAAAACTTAATAAAGATAATAAAATTAAACCAAAAATAATGGCTGATCTACATGATCTCACCGGGTGTCACCATAACGTAAAACACTATAAAATGTGAACCAAGGAAGGAAGGAAAAAAAGCTGCTGTGTTTGCTTTTTCTATTTATTCTTCATAATGGTAACATTTGTGCATTTAAAGTGTTAATAATCTTCAGCTGAGATTGCTGTTGTGTTTTTTTTAAGGTAATCAGGTAAAATGATTATTGTGCTGCATCTCAGTGATGCTCTTTTTCTTTTTACCATTATAGCTGGATAAAGAAAAGTTCTCTTCTTAGGACTTCTGTAGTGTCATTAATCATACATTCAGAGTCTGAGCCTGTTTTTTTTATTTTTTATTTTTTAATCCATTTGAAAATCCAGCACTTTAAGTGTGAGGTTGTAACCATGGCAACAAGCCCAGACACCCAGTGGTGTCGACTGTACAGCTTTTCTGTGTGACTCATGCTCTAGTTTTGTGTCTAAAAGCTGTTGTTCATGTTTGGGATGCGATTGTCGTGGTTCTAAGCAGGATCAGGCAGCTCTGTAAACATGTCGTTACTGTTAGAGCGGTTACATGTTGTTCCTGTGAACACGCATCCCTCTCAGCTTTGTCAAAGCCGATGGTCTAAATCTTTTTTGGGTTCATTTTTGTTTCCTCTTGATTTGTCCCAGTTAGATTTATGCAGTCCTTTTAATATCACCTTGTAAAGCTTAATGCTCACGCTGTGGTTGAGGGCAGATCAGTAACACCACCTGGTTGGAGTGAGAAAACAACAGAGCGGAGCATAAAGGGCATTTTTAATAATGATGGTGTTTTTGATCAGCTGATAATGGGATTGATAACGTGCCAGGATCAGTGGCAGGATCATTTTCTCAAATTCTAATGGACCATTGTCCATCTGCATATAGAATGATAGACGAGTGGGGTTGAGTTTTTCAACTGCACGAAGAAAACCTCGATTTCTACTGGTGTGAAAGCACTGAATCACTGAGCTCTTTGTGGTATTTTGAGTTTTAATGTATAAAAACAACTAACAAGAACAGCTGTGTACCTTCATGTAGGCACAGTTTCCCTGTCATCTGATCTGTGGACTTACTGGAGCTTAGACTCCAATTGTGAACAGTTCAAACTAAACCAACAGACTGATGCTGTGTTGATTACAGCAGCTTGTGTTACCCGGGCTCAGTCAGCCTCCCACAGGCTGTGTTACCAACAGACAGATGTATTCCTTCATCTCTGTCCTGTGAGGTCTGTTATTATTTTCTTACATGATTTGAGGATTTATTGGTGTCATGCTACATTTGTACATTATTTAAATGCATGATTCAAACTGGTTGATTCATGATTTTACTAGCAGGCTGTAGCCACGGGCTACAGTGTTGAAAAGTAACATTTAATTTGGAAACCTGTAACTTTCCAAGCTATGCTACTTGTCTGTAAGCACTCTTTAGCTAACTACACCAGGAAGAAATTTCAAATACTAAACTTCCCAAGGGATTTTTCAAACTTGGCCAGCTACAGGATGTCAGCAAACATATTGTTCTTTTAGCTGACCTGCAGGGGAGGGTGAGCAGAGCATGCTTTCCTTTGCTGCGCCCTCATATGTGATTTAATTGTGTTTAAGCCAACCATAAAGCTGAGTGTGTTCCATCTTGAAATGGGTCTCTTTGAAAACAGTTTGATTAGATGCGTTGAAATGAAACATGCTCACAAAAAGGACAGTCTGCTTGCTCTTCACCTTATGGACATCCTGACAGTTTCCCTCTAAAATCAGTGAAGAGCTGACTGTAGAACTCTCGATGTATGCAGCGATGACTGCTAGAGTGGCTTTATTTCAGACTTGACAAAGGGTTGAAGATGAGGCTTTCGATGGGTTTCAAGGCATTGTTTTCAGCAGTGTGACAGTCTGCCGTGAGAGTCTGGATGCTGTGACAACAGAACATTTCATGGATAACTGCCCTCTGTTTGGCTAGAAGAGTGAAGATCCCCAGCTATGTTACAGCTACTAGGCACTAAGAAATTTGTACTGGAGTTTGGCTGCCTTTAGTCACTTATACCCAATTTATGCTTGGTCGATGCAGCCCACAACTGCTGTGATTGGCAGGTTCAGCACCTGGATTTTATATTTTTCTACCAGCTGCCATTGCATATGAAACTTCGTGACACGGCCACACGACAATTAACATGTAATACATGTTATGTCCTAGGCTCTCCAAAGGTTCTCTACAGAAGTCTAAGATGGGCATTATAAGAATGGACTAAAAGATGACCTACCTTATATGATTTTATCCTGCTGTGATGCCTCAAGCTCATGAAAGCACAGTGCACGCATTCAGGCCAACTCAGAGCCATAAAACATATGTTTAAAATTTCAACAACATGCAAAATGTGTACGCTTTCTTTGAGTAGTTAACGTTGTCCTGAAACACTATGTGCACATGCTTTGATTTGCTGTAACATTTCTTTAATTCATGCATTCATGCCAAATCTGTGACGTCTGCTCAATATGTTGCAATATGTCATAGGGGGAAAGAAAAAACACATCACATTTTATCAGCTGCAGCATACCAGCGGGCTTACACACAGCACACACAGCACACAACTGTGCTAGTGTTACTGTAAGTAGTACTGTAAGGGTTTTATGTAGCTCTGCCATGTGGAGTACAGTAAAAATCTCACAGCTTGATTATGTTACGGGAGCAATTTGCTAGCTTGATATGGCTCGAGTCAGGTGTTTTGTTTTTGTTTTTTTTGTTTTTTTGAACAATTGAAAATATTTTACACTTGACACTTAGACTTATTGACAACACAGAGCATTAGAATGACTTGACTGTTACTGTAAAACAGACATTCAAAATTTGTATCTAAATTGTAACAAAAATCTTTCATCAGAAAAACAGAAATCAATGCTGTTTCTGGTGTATGGTGTGAAAAATGTGTGAGTGGTGCAGCTCGATAGGCATGCTGTGATGAAGCATTGGTCTGTGGACATTGTTGTGGCTTCACTATTGATTCTTCAAAAAAATAAAACTTGTGTTCGCTTAAAGCCAAGAGGCCGCTCACTTCTTCTCTGCCACACAAGATTATCCAGTGCATTAGTTTCCATGATCACAGCGGGTCGTCTGTATGACCACAGCTCCGTTTCTGCTGTACAAACACCATCTGCATATTTTTGGTGAGAATTTATAGCACGAACACTTTTAAGGACAGATTCCCACTTTCTTAATAAAAACAGTTTGCCTGCCTCACATTACCTTAAATGCAGCATTACTAATGCAACAGGCATGTTAGGTGTCCTAACATGGTGTGGATGTGTGAATGCGGATGTGGCCTAGTTTCCTGCATGCTGCTGTGAAAACAGTGGATGCTACAGAAAAATGAAACTGATGTGGTCAGGCGGGGTGTAACCGCAGCACAGGGACATGTGGTTCCCACACCATCTAGTGTGGCTCTACTGTGATTACCACACAGTTCACTTGCTTTGGAGGAAACAATTGCTTTGCTTTACAATTCTGATGGATTTTGATGAACTACACATATATATTCATGTGCACATACATACTTCTTGAATGAAAACATGCAGTGTATGTACATTTCTGTTTCATGCTTTCCTGTGAATTTCAGTGCACATTCCAGCAGTTTCCCTTTTGACAATATTCCGTGTTTTCGTCTGTCTGTTTTGTTTTGTGTTTTCTTGCCTGCAGTGGAGAAATGCATGAGCTCCATGCAGATGGGGACCCAGATGTTGAAGCTCCGCGGCAGCTCCAAGGGACTCGTGCGGTTCTTCTATTTGGACGAACACAAGTCCTGCATCCGCTGGAGGCCGTCACGCAAGAATGAAAAGGCCAAGAGTGAGTGTTGTCTTCTTAAAGGCACAGTAAGAAAGCTGTGTGTCGCTACTGTGGGACTTCAAATATACACTGATCAAGTGTAACATTATGATCACTGACAGGTAAGGTGAATAACACTGATCATCTTTTCATCACGGCACCAGCAAGAAAAACTGAATAAATTATCAAAGTTCATGTTAGAAGCAGCAAAAATGGGGAGGCATAAGGATTTGGATGAGTTTGGCACAAGCTAAATAGTGATGGCTGGATGACAGGGTGTGAACATCTCTGAAGCTGTTGTGGGGTATTCACATTCTGCCATTGTCAGTATCAAAAATGGTTCAATAGAGCAACCATAGTTGACAGAGTCATGGGTGGCCAAGGCTCACTGCTGGTTCTGATAGAAAGCTGTCAGAATACACAGTCCGTCGTGGTTTGCACGTGGGGTTGCATAGCTGCAGACAGGAAACGCCTGCAATGGGCATGTGATTATCAGGACTTGACTTAACGTCATGTGTATTACCTGGGAACACATGGGACCAGGAAGTATTACAGTAAAGAGGGCGTACATCGTGATGCCTTGGGCAATGTTCTGCTGGGGAACCTTGGGTTGTGCCGTCCACGTTCTCAGAATGGTTTGAGGAGAACAACAAGAAGTTCAAGGTGCTGATTTGGCCTTCAAATCAAATTCCATCATCTCAGTCCAGCTGAGCATCTGTAGGATGTCCTGAACAATCTGTGGAGGCCCCACAAAGGTGACAGCAAACTATGGACCAACATAATATTGGCAGGTGGCCTTAATGTTGTGCCTGAAGCTACCGGAACCATATTTTTAGTGAGAGGTGAGGCTTTATTGAAATTTCAGAGCTATTTCTACATGTTGTCCTTGCAAAGATATCTCAGCTCGATCGTCCTGAGTGTGAGCTACATCTTCAGTGAAGGATACAACATAAGGCTGGGCAATACGGACAAAGAATTATATTCTGAAAGATCATATATTTATAGTCTGAGTGGCAGCGTACAGTCTTTTATACAACACCAGCTCTTTGACCAAATGTAACTTTAAGCAAATATGTTAAAAGAATATATGAGAAGATTTATTCCTGCATGTCATTCTGAAAGCTGAACACAGACCGGCTTAGTAGTAGCAACAATACTGCTAGCACAATAGACACAAACTAAGTTGAAAGAAGAAATAAGAACTGATTTCAGGTGGACAACAAAAGAGACCTAAGGATAAGCAGATCAATGTAACTGGAGGAGGCCCAAATTAGCAGCAATACCAGAGTTTATAGAAAATACAGAAAAGTGGATATCAACAGCACAATCCATGAATATTAAGTATAAAAAAGTGAATAAGATTCATAATATTATTTCTTAGCTAAGTCTGAAGTAAACAAGGAGGAAGATATTACATGCTAAACAGCTGAAAGCTAAAACAGAGTAGCTGGTCATTGCAGAATCCAGTGCAAGGATAAAGTGTTTGAAGAGTATAAAGCATTCAAATGGCCTCAGATTGAGTCAGCAGCTTGTAAAGCATTGACTACTTATGCTCGAGAAGTGCACAGTCCCCTCAGTAAAGCTTCTATATAAGTTACATGAAAAGTGGAGAATTACAGCCTTTGAGACTGAAGACTAAGGAGGAGGATGGGCAAGCTTTGCAAAGCTGGTCGAACAGCATAATGGATCGGCCCATTAAAAAAGCTTTGGCTGTTAATAAGAAGCCAGTTATGGACTATTGTTCCATATGTTTCTTTTCATTTTTGGCACAATAGTATTATCATGTGCTCCTGAGACCTTTTGGTAATTGTTTTGCTTCCTCCATGACCAGTTGGGGTCAGAAAGGTACGAGTCACAATAGTAATATATGAGGTTACCTTTTATACATGCTCAGCGTCTCAGATCTGCTTCAGTTTAACTGCTCAGCTAGAAACAGCAGATCATCTCCAAAGATCTTTGACAGATTCATGGTTAAGTGCACATTGTTCCCCTGTTTACCTTTCACTGTTTCAGGCTTTAAAGGTCTTATAGGTTTAACTCTTGCTCCAATAAATTTCCCCAACGGCCTGAAACACTTCCAATCCAAAAGAAAACAACAACAAAAAAGATTTTAGTGTTTTAAAAAGGAATCAAAGGGGATTTTCAGCAGTAGCTCTCAGTAGAAATGAGGTCTCATAGCAGCTTAGGGACTCGGTTCCCTGTTGCTCTGCCTGCTCCATCCCTGGATTTAATGAGCTTCTTAAGTCAATTTAATTATTCATCAGCTTTAATCTGCCCACAGAGTGTCCTACACACAAAATAACACACATGCTCCCTTGAAAGTTAAAAACAATTAGAGCTTTATTTATTTATTTATTTATTAGTTGTTTTTTTGGAGGGGGTTGTGGTGGTGGGAGAACATCCTTTCTAAAAAAACAAAACAAAACAAAAAAAAGTTTTCAAATTAAATAATGCAGTTTTTCATTGATTCAGCTCGGGTGCAGAGCTCTGCTCTGTGCAGGGCTCGCAAAATCGCTAGCCCGACGTCCCGGGGCTAGCGATTTTTCCAGTCGGGCTACCAAAATCTAACTCAGCCCTGCCCGTCATAGGAAGGAAAATATATGTCTATGCTTTTGCATTCTTTCGCCAATGTAGCTGAGTAATTATGTCATTGGCATCGATGAGCCACTGTCAATATGTGACATATTGAAATCGCGTTTGAATTTGCGCTTGTTTTTTGCTTTCACTTTCATTTTGCGATCGCGCGAAAGGTGTGTAGAGAGCAGCAGCACTGATTGGTGAGTGACGATTAATTGCGCACCAATTACTCTGACTTCGTCTTATCACTCATTAGCTTACTATTCAAACGCGACAAGTGAAATCTCTCGCAGCAAGCTTAAACATGTGAGAGGTTGAGTGCGCAAAGAATCGCTGACCGTTATGTAAGTACGTGTGTAAAAGCAGCAGGGTTTACGCTGGTATTTTAGTTCTGCTCAGCCAAATAAGACAGGTCAGGGTGAAGAAGGGGCAGCCATAGAAAAGCCTACCACAAAACGGAAAAGTTATGACAAATCAGACTATGAGGCAAAAAGAAAGCGCAGCTTTTTTGGTTTCATGGACAAAAGAATTTCTGTGGCTGGAATATGACAAGCTAAATAACATGATGTTCTGCCAGGTGTGTTGTGAGTTTCATTTGATTTCTGAGTCGACAAGCGCCTTTGTTACTGGGACTAGTAATTTTAAGAAAGACCCCATCAGAACCCATGAGAAATGCAAGAAATGCATTATTGCCCAGTCTGCAGTATCTTTCCAGGAACAAACAGCAATTGCAAAAAACATACTAAAAATAAACCAAGCACAACAAGAACTCCTGAAAAAGCTGTTTAGAACAGCGTGCTATATTGCAAAGAGTGAACTACCACTGGCAAAATTTAGCAGTCTTTGCAAACTTCAAAAAGCAAATAGCCTAGATCTTGGTTCCACTTGCCTCTTACCCGTGACTTCAGTGGAAATTTCAGATTCAGGATCTGACACAGACTGATTCATGTTCTACACAGTTCTTACAAGTTCATAGAAATTTCTGTTCAATTTGAACCAAGTATTTGAGTTGATGATTGTAATTTTTATACAGTTGTTGTGATTTTTATTTTAACAATTGTTTTGATTAATTTTTGTTTCCATTACAATATTATACTTTAATGTATAATATTGTATAACAAAACATAAAAAAATTGCTTTCTTTTTTTATTCGGGCTACTTAAATTTATTTTGGGCTACCAAAAACTGAAGAATGCCTGCCCGAAGGGCTACCAGAGATTTTGAAATTTTGCGAGCCTTGCTGTGGTCTACAGCAGTGACTTGCCCACAGACACACCCACTGTTTCAGTGTCACATGCTGAAGCCAATCAGCAGACTGTTAGGCTAACAGGAGTAGCAGTAACATGTAAAGTACCACTAACTTTAAGCATCTTCTGTAACTGATTATGGGGATGTGTCATGCTGTATCATACCGTCCTTGTATTCATTTTTACTGACAAATCAGTCGATTACATGGTGTCAGCGTGTCTTTAGCCCAAACATGGCTCAGAGGAAGAGCCACCTGTCAGCCTCTGATGACCAGAGCTACAAGAGATCAGGCCTCCACCAAAGCACAATACTGTTTAAAATATGCCAGGAAGCTGTTCCTGCTGAGAGTAAAAACACCAGACTTGTTTCAACACTAGTGGCATAAACAATTACAAGTGCAGCCACTCAACACTCAGCTGAGGATTGCTGCACTCCATATTACAGGAAGTGCAAATGCTTCATAGAAGTTACTGATGTGGCTGAATGGCAGAAGAGATGGGTTGAAGTAAGTGGTAAAAAAAGCCCCACCCCACGTAGAAAAGAGTTTTATTTATGTGATGATACTGTGCAGGCTCCTAACAACGTACGAGGTTAACTTGCTGTTATTTATAAACTAAACATTTAAGCACTCGTGTTGTACTTCACATTTCCAAGGTAAACACTACTAAGGCTACATTTCTGCTTACATTTCCCATACTTACTTTATACTGTGTCACTAAAGTTGCACAATAGTGGACAAAGAAGATGTCATTAGCCCCAATGGATGTTCCCAGCAAAGACGTTTCTCTTGCAAAAAGTGAGTAAGCCACACAAATTCAGTGTCTGAGTGGCAAAAACATGGGAATATGCTTACAATTAAGTTAGCAGTTAACCTCAGAACAAACCAGAATTAAGAAAATAAAGAAATGCAGCAGACAAAATTACAGGAGAAGAGAAAATAAGTGGTTCCTTCCATCAGGAAACTGAAGTCATGTGATGCTCTGATGCTCCTATTTCTGCATCAGAGCATCTACTACAGATTGTTGTTGTTTTACGAAGCAGCAGTGTGACGACCTGAGGACAGAGATTCTGTCTGTGATGTGGTCAGAACTAAGCATCATTTGTTTAAAACTTGAATGTTATCAGTAATTAAGTGCCTGTTCTATCAGAGAGCACAGGCACTTAACTGAACTTTATTTGTTTCGGAGTTTAAACCAATCCTGAGCTGTTAAAATGCTGAACTGTAGGTGAAATACAGCCAGCCGTACAAGCGTATAAATGGAAAAGTTGTGACTTGTCCTCCTCCTCCATGGACCGGACAACTGACGTTATCATCGCCATCATCAGCAACAGACAGTGATTCCAGACGTTCTCCTAATGCTCAACACTTTGGACACAGTTTACGCTTGTGCATAATTTATAAAATTATAGCAATAAGAAGAACTTGAATTTATTATAGTAACTCCCCCTGTGAGGTATGCAAAGAACACTAACAACCAGATGGCAGCATACACAACCCAGCAAGAGCAAGGCTCAAAATAAAGTTAGAAAAACGATACACAAGAACAAATGACTCAACAGCCAGAGTACATCAAATTATTATTATTATGAATATTATTATTATACCTCATGGTCGGTTTACTCCCATACTGTGTTAAAGTTACCTTCTACCGCTAACTCACCGACTTGTTGTGTCCTCCAACAGTTTCCATCGACTCCATCCGGGAGGTGTGTGAGGGTAAGCAGTCTGAGATCTTCCAGCGCTATGCAGAGGGCAGCTTTGACCCAAACTGTTGCTTCAGCCTCTACTATGGAGAACACATGGAGTCCCTGGACTTGGTGTCCACGACTGGTGAGGAGGCACGCACTTGGATCACAGGCCTCAAGTACCTGGTGGCTGGGATCAGTGATGAGGACAGCCTTGCTAAGAGGCAGCGCACCCGTGACCAATATCCTTTTCATTGTACTGTTTACTTTCAGCCTCTTCACCTGTATTGTGTAACTGCATATGTTACATACTGTAGAATTTCAAAACATTAATAGAGGGCAATTTAAAGCATTGACGGGCTGAACTGACCCATTGCACTGACGTTACACTGCTCTGGTTATAAACGATAAATGTGCTGAACTGTTGTGGTGACTTTCCTTAACCAGAGTGTCACCACATGGCTAAAGCAGACCTTCACAGAGGCTGATAAGAATGGTGATGGCAGCTTAAGCATCAGCGAAGTTCTCCAGCTCCTGCACAAACTCAATGTCAACCTGCCCCGACAGAAGGTCAAACAGATGTTCAAGGTACAGAGCAAATTAACCTGAGTGACCTCCAGACTCAGGAGGACCATACGGGACACAAAGGCATGTGTGGGCACATGGTTTAGTGAGGTGTTTAAAGACCAATAGCACTTTGATTTATTGTAGCACTGTGAATGGAAAACGTGTCTTCTGTCAGCAGCTGCTGAAATCAATCTTTCTCACAGTCAGAGCTACAGTCGTCATGTGCTAACCCTGTGGCTGGGCCTCACCTCCATCAGTCACTGAACTGGACTCATGGAAAGAAATCTTTACACAAATCTTTACGCAAAATTGCAAAAACAATTTTAAAAATGTGTACAGCCAAACAATAAATACTGATCGTGTACGTACGATTTATTAAGTTCAGCTCATAAATCTGATCATTTTACCTTCTGAAAGCCATACAAATGTGTAAAACTACACACAGCTCTCTCTCGGTCACTTACAAAACCTTAAATATGTGTGGACGAATCGCCTGATACGCACAGTGTCCACCATCTGTTTTGAGACAAATTTAATGCTGCCATCTTCTCACCGATCCACAAATGTAAGATGCATTCAATTTCCAGTGTAACTGGGACATCTGAGCTTCCACTGCATCTTAGTTTGGGGTTCTACATCTTGGTTTACGCCTGTGGATCATATATAACTCTTTTGAGGCACTTCTCCAAATCTCTTTGTGCTGCTGTTTCCTGTTGGAGCATTTTAATGCAAGTAACTGACAAATAATATGGCTTCCTATGTGGCCCAAGATATCTGTGCTCCATTACTGCTGAGTATTAAGTAATAATGAGCAGGTATGTATGGCAGGGAGTGACATCATATTGACATCTATGGGCACTAATTGCGGTAACTATGACTGTTATAAACCATCTGATACTGCAAAGTGTGCTTTCTTTGTATTTGCACAGTCATCAGACAGGTAGTGTTTTTTGAGTTGTAATCAACCAATAGGATTGCATGGTCAACGATGTTGTTAACACTGCTAAGAAAGTTTGGAAACTCTGCATTTCATTGTTTTAAATGGTCACCTGTTTACAATTACCCTGAACTTATCAAGCCCAGCACTGGTGTAGTGGAGCTACTTCAGCCTTGGATGGCACACTTCCACCAGATCTGTCCTGTGAGTGACGGTCTGTAAAACCCGTCTGAGCTTTGGCCTGTGTTTTGTCACAATTTAAAATACAGAGACTCATAGTTCTGCCTGTGGGGAAAATTCAAGTAAAAAATTCTAAATGGACTGTTTATTCCCCCCCCCCCCTATGCTGTCTGGCATTCACAAGTCTAATGCATCGGGGAACAACCTGCATATATTTGGCATGCAGACTGGAGAGGCCAGGGGTCAAACCACCAACCTTGCGATTAGCAGTTGACCTGCTCTACCTCCTGAGCTACAGCCACCCCGAGGGCAGGGTCAAGGTGCAGCTAACAGCTTGAACTTGCTAACAAGCACCACCATCATCTTCTCCTGCACTCATGCCCACTTTCGCGTCTTCGGATGCAAAAATATTCCACCTGTATCCATATCCAACCTCGATCTCCCTGCACTGGCCAGCTTTATAGGATTAGGTAAATTATTCAATGCATTGGATATGAGGCTGAGAGCTAGGGGGCAGATTATGCTTTTAAATTAAAATGTCCACATTTGATATTATTTGGTACAAATTAATTCCCATGTATAAAGTGAACGGTTGTAGTATTCCTTTAAAGAAAACTCACTTCAGAGGCTGTTGGTTAATTTACTTACAGCAATGCAACAGCATCTACAAGTGGATGTGATCCATGACTTACTAAGCTTGCTAGTGCAAAGGCTAATGCAGCTTGTAAAATGTGTAAAATATGATCCACTGTCAATCCAGGTCAAGAAAGGTGTTACTGCTGTCTCATGTGACCTAGTATGTGAGTGAGCAGGGAACAGACTGTGACTAATATAGATGTTGGCTAAAGGATTAGTGTGCTGAAGGTTGATTTGGCCCTTTTAGCCGGATTCCTGTCACTAAGTCAAGCGATCTATTGACAGTCAGCCATATGGTGCTGCTGGGACACAGATGGCCTCTGGCGTATTGCAGGTGTGTTCTGACACTGATGAGGATTTGTGTGTTAATGATCTCTAAACTCATTCTTTGGTTTAATCTACTTACAATGAAGATAAATAATAGTGTCCTTACCTCTTTCTCAGTGTGTAGCGATACTACATATGATCACATTCCACACGTTACTGCATATACTTTACCACACTAAGAATGAACAGTAAAAGGCACACAGAGAGAACAGATAAAGCAGTGCAGTCATGTAAATGAGGGTAGACCAGTGCACCACAGACTTCATCATCAAATCTAACCATAAATAACTAAACATTTCCATGGATGTATTAGTAGTATTGTATCAGACAACATTACTTTTCTCTACTTGGGAAACTAGCAAGTGAATTTTCAGTAAAACTTGTTAGAGGGAAAAAGTTGCAGTGAACCACTGTGGAACAGGGCAGGTGGGTGTGCATCCATTTAACTTTTTCCATACGAACACCATGGATGCCCGGGTTACAAATGAATAAGCTCTTGTCCTTAAAGACAGCGTTTATTTACCCAGTGGGGCAATTTTTCACTACTTTTGATTTTACCTTTAAAAACTATTTAGCTTGCCTTATTTGATATCATTCTTTTCACCACATCCTCACGTCTAAATTTATAGTTACATATACATACTGTAGAGAACTGATCTAAACCACATAAAAAACAAAAAATCTGAGTAGGAAATGGTTAGATTTTTCTTTTACTGTAAAAGCCACAAAGATGTTTATTGAATCATCTTCATAACTTGAAATGCAACTGTAATTTGTAAATTAAAAAACTTCTGCATAAAGTAAGCCAATACCTCAAGTCTTTTTTTTTTTTTTTTTTTTTTTTTTTTTTTTTTGGACAACCATTTAAAAATATTCCTACCACTAAAATTACAGAACAATTAAGATGCGACACAATTTATTTGTGCCACTCCAAAAATAGTTTCTGTCCACCACAAGACAGAGGAACACATCGCAGGGCTGAAACCTGCCGGCCTCACATCTCAAAACTCGTTATCAATATCATTCGCTCTCTCACTTGCTCTCTCACCATTGTCACTCCTAAAACGTTCTTCTCTTCAAGCATTCGGCTTGGTCTGCTGATCTGCTGTGTCCAAAGTCCCACTAGGTAACCAAGCCCAGTAGGACTCCTCCTTCAGTTTGATGGCTCCCTTCTCCCTTCACCTTTTTGGGCTCCTTGTAGCAGCCTCAACAATAGAGGTGCAGAACGTGGTCCATTTGGACTTAATGTCCCCAGCCATTTCAGAATGCTGTTGATGTTTTGCTGGAGGTGGGAGTCAAAGATCTCACGGACCTGGTAAGACAATACCAGCACATTCTCTGTGCTGGTAATAAATACATGAACTAGTTTTTCAGCATCACTCTGAGACAGGATATTTCTAATTTTAGAGATGTTGCACAAATGGAAGAAAGCAGTCTTACATATTTGTTTAATATGTGCATTGAAGGACATATCCTGGTCAAAATGACTCCAAGGTTCCTCACAGTGTTACTGGAGGCCAAGGTAATGCCATCCAGAGTAAGTTGTTTTTGTTTTTTCTGGATAGCATTACCTACGATTTTTCGGGCTGGGTTTTATCTGAATTTCAAAGCAGAAAATTAGAGGTCATCCAGGCCTTTATGTCTTTAAAAACATTCCCACAGTTTAACTAATTGGTTTGTTTTATCCGGTTTCATGGATCGATAACATGAAAACTAACTGTACAGCCAGATATGAGGTTGTGCTGAAAAAAATGATGCCAAAGAAGGTAAACTGTTTTTAAAACCGAAAAATAAATGTGAAGTTAAATTAGTTAAAAACTGCCAATTTCATCCTGGACCCCAAAGGATTAATGGCACCGGAAAAATCCAAAAACATCATTCTCATAAAGCCCTGATGTGTCTTTCGTCCTGTCCTCTTCTTTTCACCCCAACCAGTTGTGGCAGATAGCTGCTCCTCCCCGAGCCTGGTTCTGCTGGAGGTTTCTCCCTGTTTAAAGGGGGAATCTTCTCGTTCCTGCTGTCACCAAGTGATTGCCAGAGGGTTTTCTCTGTATTGCTGTAGGGTCTTTACCTTACAATATAACGGGCAGTGAGTAGTTGGGATTTGACGTTATATAAATAAAATTGAACACACATGGTTTATGTAGCTGAGCCACAGTCAGCAAGCCTGAAAAATACAAGATTCATTGACAACCATACAAAAAGCTGCTGCAACAGGCGTCCCTCGCATGGTACCATCTGATCTAGCCTTGTTGTGCATTTTTCCAGGAAATGGAGACCTGTATACATTTGTAGTGACAAAGCAGAGCTACATCGTTATTGACACAGGTTGGATGTAACAGCTGGAGGTGTTATTGTACTAAATAAAATGTAAAGAAGCACGGCTCTTCAGCAGGGGATTTACTCAATGATTAATCACAGTGGAGTCTTGCACATGTGCATGTGGGGTGCAAGCTTTGCAGGAACAAGAAGCGGCTGGACTGATTGGTGAATTAGTTGATATTAGCTGTCGAGTATATTGGTTCATAAATAAGAAATGGGAGTCAGTAAGGCTAGAATGATGATTTCTGCCTGCCTTTAAGCTGCATTTCCCCTACTCTGTTATACTGCTAAGACTATCTGGAAAAGGAAGATTACGTGCTGTTTTCACTGTTTACAAAGAACAACACAAATATTATTTAATTTACTGCATCACACGTGACAGACTTACTTTAAATGCTGGACCTAAATTCATTTATTAGACAGATTTTATATAATCCCACAAATTAACTTGTTACAGCAGTACAACAGACTGAAGGAAAGGTGAATTAGAAAAAAACCCTATGTGGCCCTGTGTGGGAAAAATGATTGCCCTCAGTTATAACATAAATGAACTGTGCTGTGTCACATCTTTGGAAAGCCACACCCAGGCCTGGTTACTGTCACTCTTGCTCTCAGTTACTCAAATAGGGCCTGCCTGATAAAGTGGAATATTCAGGAACAAGTGAGAAACTAATTGAGGTTATAAAGCTGTGGGACTCCAGCAAACCACAGTTTTAATATTTCTTTTTAATATTTAAATGTGTGTCATGATCTGAAACATTCAAGTGTGACAAACATATAAAAAAATAGGAAATCAGGAAGCGTGCAAAGACTTTTTCGCACCACTGTATCCTAGAAAAATTCAATTTCAACATAATTCAGTTTTGTTTTATATCATCTATAGCGCCTTTGGGTCAGAGAACAGGTTATTTTTTAAATAATAATAATAATAATAATAATAGTAATAATATTACTATTATTACTATTATCATTATTATAGGTTTTAATAATTGTATCATCGGTGGTGAGTTGGATCATTTGGAGATTAAAGATGCAGAGCTGGCTTGGCAGAGGCCCCAGTCCATAAGATGTTTAGCTCCCACTGCCAGCACAACTTTGATGGGACTCTAACGGAGGCTCGGTACATTGAGTCTGAACATATTATTTGGATAAAAGTCTTGAATTTACATCACTTAAGATATTTGGAACAAACTGATTTGAAAAATGTGGCAGCAACAACCCAGTCCTCGAGGCCCGGTGTCCTGCAGGTTTTAGATCTCACCCTGGGTCTACACACCTGAATCAAAGGATTAGTTCATTACCAGGCCTCTGGAGAACTTCAAGACACGTTCAAGAGGTCATTTAGCCATTTAAATCAGCTGTGTTGGCTCAAGGACACATCTAAAACCTGCAGGACACTGATCCTCGAGGCCTGGAGTTGCCCACCCCTTCCATAGAAGCATGTGTATAAGTCTCTAATGTTGTGAGCCCAGTGTGCATGAAGCTACTCTGCAGACAAAAGACAAAATCAGCTGTAAATATCACAATAATCAATTCTGATCTATTATTATTATTATTATTATTATCTAGTAGGCAAACAAGGAAACCCTGTAGTCCTGCTTGAAGCACTATAAAGAGTATTAGGTATTGCAGTATTACAGTATTAAGAGTTTTCACTGGAAATTTGTCTCGTACCTGATGCGTAGGAGGCAGACACAGATGACACCCAGGGAACTCTGGGCTTTGAGGAGTTTTGTTCCTTCTACAAGATGATGTCGACCCGCAGGGATCTGTACCTCCTCATGCTCAGCTACAGCAACCACAAGGACCATCTCAACACTGATGACCTGGCCCGCTTCCTGGAGACTGAGCAAAAGGTACAAACTGGTTCTAATGGGACTCAAAGTTACTTTGCTTATTGAAGCGGCTCTTTTTTTTTCATTTGTTTTGTTTTGTTTTTGTTTTGAATTATTTCTCGTGGTGTTCTTTACTGTGAAAACCCACAATGCGACTCATCTGCAGACTTAGAAAATAGAGTTGCACCAGTCAGTTTACTGCTGATCAGAGCCAAACTAAGATGTTGCTGATTGTGCTTTAAATCCCATATCCTGCACTACAGCAGGTGGGCACATCTGTGTGAGTCTAGCTACAAATTATCACCTCAAACTTCTACACACAATACACATTAATGACAAAGTGAGAAAAGTTTGCTTGAAATTATTGAAGATGTATTAAAATAAAAAGCAACAGTAAAGTGTGTACATAAGTATTCACAGCCTTTGCCATAACAGTCAAGACTGAGCTCAGGTTCATCCTGTTTCCACTGATCATCAGTCGGATGATGATTGGATGTGATTGGAGTCCAGCTGTAGTAATTTCAGTTGATCTAACACGATTTGGAAAAGGCCCACACCTCAAACCTGATGGAGCTGTTTTTCTTAGCTTTGACGTTATGGGTTGTTGTGCATAGAATTTCCATCGATGCAGACTCCAAACGTAAAGGTCCCGGCCAGATGGTGGAGTCGAATTCAAGACCTCCTTGCTGTGAGGTAACATTGCTTACCACTGTTCCACCATGTACAACAGGGGTCTTGTACTCCAGTCCTAGAGAGCCGCTGTCCTGAAACTTTTCCATGTGTCCCTGTTGCAACACACCTACAATTAGTATGTCATTAGCAAGACTCTAGAACTTGACTGAATGCTGAGGAGGCAATTCAGCCATTTGATTCATGTTACAGCAGCTCATGAGTGAATGAATGTTAGGGGTTGCCACCTCAGCATGCAGTCAAGTTCTATATGCTATATGCTAATGAGCTACTAATTGTATTCAGGTGTGCGCAAAAGGGACACATGGAAAGGTTTCAGGACAGCGGCCCTCGAGGACTGGAGTTTGAGACCCCTGATCTAACAACATGGAGTCAGTTATCTTTCAGTGCAGCTGCCTGATAGTCTGAGAGAGTTCTTTTTTTATTCTTTTATTTTATTACACATCAACTTGAGCCAGCTGTGACCTGATTTGGGGCTATATAGATAACATTTGATTAGAGTGGAATGAATTGAAATGAAAGTAAGTGCATTCTGGATTTGTTCCAACTCTTTTTCTGTTGACATTTTTATTTTTATATGAAGTGACACAAAAAAGCTGAACACAGCAATACCACAGCTAGTGTTTCTGAGCTGTGATCACAGGACAACATACAGAGGAAAACAGAATTATTAGTTCCCCTATGAAAATATATACACACAAAAATGCTTGATGTCCAGTTTAATGCAAGATTTATTTTTTTTACTTGTTGTTGTTTCCAATTTCCAATTTTTCAGTTCAACTTTGTCTTATTTTTGGACTTTTGTTTAAAGACACCTTTAACACGCTAACAGTGTCAAGACATTGTAAAAATGTCAGGTGGAAATCTGATTGACCAATGAGAACAGCTGCCAAACAGCTGATTCCTGAAGCCAAGATAAAAATAAAAACGTGTAGCACCAATTGGATCACAGAGGTATTTGTGACATGAATTTTTTACATTTTATAGATGGCCAAGGTGAGTAAAGACCACTGCCTGGACATCATCAGCAAATTTGAGCCGTGCTCTGAGAACCAAAAGCAAGACGTTTTGGGAATTGATGGTAAGTTCCTCTTGAATTTTTGAATACTCTTAGTTTTCTTCTAGTAAATGGCTTCCCTGTTGCATTATACTGCTTTTTGAAGTGCAGTCTTATAGTGAAGAACCAGGCTGTGGTTGATGTGTTAATCTTATCTCAGTTGCACGGAAGTAGCTGTCTATGTAAGTAATCTGGGCGCTACAGCTTTAAGTAGCTGCGCGCGCTCCCGCGGGCGGTTATCACTTTCTGGCAGACGATCACTTTTTGACACAACACCTGGAGCTAAGGGGGCAAAAAAATCGCACGAGTGCTGCTGTTTGACTGAGGAACAATAAAGTAGTCGTGGTAAGCCAATCACATGACCATTTCAAGATGACAAAGCAACAAGGTGATATATACCAGTTTTTAAATTGTGTTGATAGGCCACGTAAAACCAGAGTCATGATAAACAATATATGCGTGTTTTTCCTCAATAGTTTCGTCACGTTTACTGTCTAAGGACAGCGCTAGCAAGAACTCTCTGCTTATGACCTAAAAATTAAAAAAACAAACCAAAAAACAGCCCTTTCGTGTTGGTGGAAAAATGCACCATGTCGACCAATCAAAAATGATATGGTAACATGACATTTGGTTGTTTAGGAAGAGGGGAAAGATTTAGGAGTGACCGCGAGAGAGGGAGAGAGAGAGAGCGAGCAGAAAAAGAGAGAGAGCGAGTTTGGAGATGTGAGAGATTTGTTACGTTTAGCATGTTTGGAGTGTGTAGTTAATGTGTTGTCTTGTGTAGTTAGTGTGTAGTGTTGTGGATAGTTTTGTGTTGTGTGTCAGAACAATGAGGTGAATGCTGTCTCCAGGTAAAAAACGGGAGTGATACACCTGCTGCTACATAGATATTACATAGATAAATGGAAAATGTTTTGCCTGTTTTGTGGCGTTAGCTTCAGCCTCTTCACTCCTTTTTGTGCTTCCTGTGGACGGTCTCTGGAGCTTTTGCGGGGCACAGACCAGGCTGAAGGATCAGACACCCTACAGTACTGCATTCAATATTTCAACGAAGGTCACTCATATAGTGTAGCGAGCACTGTCAGGGTAATAAATGTAACGAAGCGCTGTGAGGAGTTAGTTTCTAGACGTTTGTTGACATCCCGCGTTTAGCTGCTGCTTCTTCTTCTGCCGCTAATTTAACCCTTTAAGACCTACCATAGACCCAAGTCCGCCAGAGCTTATATTATATTTTTACATGTTGTAGTGCCATTTATGGGAGCATTTCAAGTTGATATACATCAATACAACCATTATAGCCCAAAATCTAATAATATATATGCATTAAGTGCATAGTAATTACATAAATTGCAAAAAAGTGCAATAAACTACAGAAAAATAGAAAATCATTTTTGTTTTTTTTAACATATATTTCTAGTTAGAGAAATTTAAGAGGCTTATCCCTCAAAACTGTAAACCACAGGAAATTTTTTTGAGTGTCTTCATAGCTTTATTTTTTTAAATACACCAAATTTTATATACTGCAGGAAAAACGAAAATAAATATTATAATGCAAATTTGCAAAAAACAGTTTCTTTTGATGCACATGCTATTTCCAGCAGTGCAATATGAGTCCTAAGCATCCCAGAAACGACACAGAAAGTCATAAAGTCAAACATAACTTTTAAAAACACCAGTATAGGCTCAAAAGGCCCTGATGGTAAAAAACTACATTTCCGCAAAATGACGTCACTTCCGCTTTCGGGCAGGTCATGGCGCACATGAGATGGTTCGCGCTGATGGACGTAGGAAGTGTTACGAACAGCTGATCGGATCGGCAAAGCGTGTTTCTGGAATATTACGTTTTTGTTGCTGCAAGTGCTTTTTATGCAGTTTTTGCAAAGCTGTATGTGGAAGGAAACTGTGACCTAGGACAAACTGATGGCATAAGATGTAAGTACAACTCCTCCGGTTTCATATGCAAAAAAAAATGATTGCGCTAGCTTACGTGGTTGCAGTGCTACCGCAATTTAAAAATAGTTACGCAAAACGGAGCGTGCCCGCTCCGACCGGCTTTAAAGGTTTAAAGGCGCTTTACCGCCACCTGATGGGCTGGAGTGTGGACCATGACGGTTTTAAGGCCTGGATATTTTCTTAAGAAAATTTTTCTTGTGCTGAAAAGAATGATACCAAACAAGGCAAAGTAGATAGTTTTAAGGTGAAATGTAGAGGGAAAATCAAAAGTAGTTAAAAATGGCCAATTATACCCTGGACCCCAGAGGGTTAAACATTTTTTTTTTAAAGTAACGCAATAGTTACTTTTCAAGTAATTAATTACTTTTAGAATCTTGTAACTCAGTTACTAACTCAGTTACTTTTTTGAAGAAGTAACTAGTAACTATAATTACTTTTTCAAAGTAACTTGCCCAACACTGCTCAGAGGTGATTGCTGACTGGGCCCTGGTGGCAAACGAGGCTAATCAAAAACAGCTGTGTCCTGAGGAGAGAGAAGCGTGAGAGAGACAGAGGGGGTATGAGTGGCAAGAGAGGAGGAGGTGGAGAGAGCGGGCAAACACCCCACCCACACACTCCCACAGCCTCACAGGATGTAACATTCCCCCCCCCCTTACATTCAAGCTCTACCAAAACAACAAAAACACTTCATTGTGAGCTGCATGAGAGTGCATCAGCTACTATATTGTCAGTGGTGTGTGGTTGCACATCCGGGTCAGAAAAACGAGGGGATTGTGATCTGTGAACACGGTCACCGGCGAAGAGCTGGAGCCCACATACACTGTGAAATGCTGCAGAGCCAGAAGCAGAGCTAAAGCTTCCTTCCCAGGGGCTACAACTAGGTTGTGCCAAGCCGTTTTCTACTAGGTACTCAACTTCCTTTTTCATCACCTCATGTTTGGCGACGGGGCAGCGGTATGCATGCTGCTTGATTGGGGCTGCGTCGCCAATGTCAATGTCATGCTCACAAATTGGTGCGGGAGGGTACATCACTAAAGAGAGACGGATAGGAGTGCAGCAAGTCAAGTACATCCCTACACTGAGACGGAGGAAGATGAGACAGGTGGGTCTCGTCCTTGGCTAAAAAAAATGAATTTGACAACTGCCCACATTGCTGTCCCTCGGAAAGGGTACCCAGATCATCATCGCCCTTGACTTCTACACTTAGCAGGGAAGCAGGGACTGAACCAGGGACAGCCATCCCAGCGGTGTCTGCCTGTTCTGTCATGCTGGTTTCTGTGGTGCGGTATGGTTTCAGCATGTTAACATGGCATAGGCGAGTCTTCGTCCTGCGTTCTGGGGTGTTGAGAATATAGTTGGTGTCAGACACTTTCTTCACTATTACACAGGGGCCTGAGAAATGAGCCATGAGGGCAGCGCAGCACGCAGCAACACAAGCAACAGGCTGAAATTGTCTACCCACTGCCTTCTGATCAAACCGTCTCTTCATATTGGCCTGGGATACACAGAGAGCCTCTTTTGCTAACAAAGCAGCCCATTGCCACCTGTCCTTGCATGTTTTCACAAACTCCACCACATTAGTTTTAGGCACGCAACCACTGAGAAAACTCTCCTTCAGCACTTTTAGTGGACTCCGCACATCATGGCCAAACACCAGGGTAGCTGGGCTGAACCCCAAAGACTCCTGCTTTGCATCACGTATAGCGAACAATACAAAAGTGGCACCTTCATCACAGCTTTTTGTGTCCACTTGATTCCCGCTTCGGGGAATCGAGTGGACACACACATTATGGTTAAATGGTAAATAGCCTGTATTTGTATAGTGCTTTACTAGTCCCTAAGGACCCCAAAGCACTTTACACATTCAGTCATCCACCCATTCACACACTGGTGATGGCAAGCTACATTGTAGCCACAGCCGCCCTGGGGCACACTGACAGAGGCGAGGCTGCCGGACACACCAGTAAGCAACGGGTGAAGTGTCTTGCCCAAGGACACAACGACCAAGACTGTCAGAGCCGGGGCTCGAACCGGCAACCTTCCGATTACAAGACAAACTGCCAACTCTTGAGCCACGATCGCCCAACAAGAACTGATTCCCTGCCCGCGTCTTTGGTAAGGGGCCAACACAGTCTACCAGGACATGCTCAAATGGTTCACCGACAGCAGGGATAAGACTGCTTTCATTGCCAGCCAAAAGAAATGCTGCAGTATACGGTCATACGTTTTGGTGACACCCAAATGACCTGACCATGGATGATCATGTGCTAACTGTAGCACATGCTGCCGCAGACTTGTCAGAACCACTATCTGCCGCACTGTACTCCAGTCTTCTCCAGGCCTTGGGATCCATTTGCGCATCAATAAACCTTCCCAAATGAAAAATGTCTGCTTCTTGCTCCCCTCACCACCATCATCCTGAGCTGTAGCGGTAAAACACTTGACTAATGAAGGGTCCTCTTTCTGAGCCTCCACAAGTGCTTCCCAAGTGAGCAGAAAAGGAGCTTCAGACTCAGGAGCTGGCTCAACCACACTTTGAGCCGACTCTAAGGCTCCATTATCTCCTTCATCAGTACAGAGCATCACATCCTTCTCTAGAATAGAGCCAATCACTGATCCTGACAAATCAACCCCCCCACCTTGTTGCTGGGCACGAGAACAAGTAAGAACGTTCACAGGGAACACATCTGGGTGCTCCTGGCTCAGGGCATCTAAAAAGGGCTCTACAACAGGATTGTTGGTCACCTCAGGGGTAGGATAACCTTTCCCACCCGCTGTCATTTACCATTATAAAATCCACCCCATTAATTGGAAAACAAGGCTGCACAGCCACTGAAAAAAACCCGCCAGCTCACTCTGTACCCAAATACAATGAAGGGGAGCAGGCACAAAACTCATCCCAACATCTCTTATGATGATGCATCACAGTCAGACTTCTCATCAAATTCAAGCACACTAGCTAGTATGAGGGACTGTGAGCCACCAGTATCACGCACAATTGTCACTTCACGCTCGTCCCCGGGCTTACCAGACAGCGAAACTGTCCCCTTAAAAATGAAAGGCTTAAAACATTTATCTGGGGTCTCAGGGAGGGGGGGCCTACTGACAGGAGGCATGGTTTTAATCAGCCCCACCCCTTTTGGTTTACGTGAAGTTGAGACTGATTGTTTCCGTTTCAAAGCTTCACAATCTCCGATCAAGTGGCCAGACTTAAAACAGAAAAAACACTTTCGGTCTGCCTTGGGACGAGACACAAGTACCTCACTCTTTGGGTACTGCACAGCTGGCACCTTGCTAGCCTTCACTGGGGCATTGCGTCGGTCATACCTACTGACACTGGTTTTATGGACAAGCATGAACTCATCAGCCAGCGTCGCAGCCTGCTGTGGCGAGGAAACCTTATGTTCATTAATATATACTGCAATGCGCTCAGCAATGCAGTTCTTAAATTCCTCTATGAGCATTAGTTCACGGATCGAAGCCAGGTCAGTAGCTTTGCAGGCCACACACCACCGATCGAAAAGGACACTTTTTTCCCTGACAAAATCCAGATAGGACTGACCCTGTCCACTTTTCAACCCCTGGAAACGCTGCCTATAAGCTTCTGGGACCAGCTCATAAGCCAGCAGGATAGCCCTTTTCAGCTTGTCATAGTCCAGGCTGTCCTCAGCTGACAACGAGGAACAAACTTCCTGAGCCTTACCTGCCAGCTTACATTGTAGCAAAATAGCCCACGAATCCCTTGGCCAGTGCAAGGCTGTGGCTATTCGCTCAAATGACTCGAAGTAACTGTCAACCTCAGTGTCGCGGAACACCGGAACCAGACTACTGTTTTTCCCCACATCAAACGGTGCGTCTGCCTGCCGAATGGAGGCAGTCGCAGGAAGGGAAGCCTGCTGGAGTACCAAATGTCGCAACTTGACAGTTGTCTCCGCCTCCACCTTTTTCAATTCAACCTCCCTGGCTCTGGCAAGCCCTGCCTCTAAACGCTTAAGCTCCAACTCCATCTTCAGCTGGACCTCCCTCTCACGATCCTCCCTTTCCAACTGGAGATGAGCCAGGCGTACACGGAGTCTAGCATCCTGCTTTGAACCTACTGATGACTCTATAGAGAGTGGCTTGACGTGAGGCAGTGTCATTGTCTTGTCCTCAGGCAGCCCCTGAGCAACAGGCGTGGACACTGATGGAGCTACAGGTTGATCTGGCACCTGCAGAACAGGCTGAGATGCTACACCATGCTCAGGTGGACTGGCAGACACCCGGCAAGGCCACTATCCCCTTCTCCACCAAGCCAGACACGAGCAGCTTTTAGCTCAGCCTTACGCAGAGCTGTGGAGACACAAATGTCATAATACGATGCCACCTCATGCAAATCCCTCTTCTTACAGGCGTCCAGCTGGACAAGCGAAGAGTTTGCCGTAAACACGGCAATATCAAAGGTAGCCATTAAGAACAAAAACAGAAAACGCGGCCAATAACACACAGGCCAGCTACCCTAGGCTAACAATAATAACAAATGAGAACCACCTCCAACACACAAATCAAAGCCAGGTGGGAAATGTGTGTGGCCACAGAGTTAACCAATAAATAAAAATGCCACCACCCTCTCCCCACACCTACCTACTAAAATCTTAGCCTACTTAGCTTCTGGAGTGTACCAGGCTCGAGGCAGCTTTAAAGGCGAAGCATCAGGTGCACAAAGCACCGACAAGCCTACCCCCGACAGGGAACAAATCCCCACCCAGGATTACTCCAAAAACAAAAAAAGGCAAAATAAAAAATGAGTGCCTGAAGGAGGAGCTTACGCTCAGCTACACACTCCCCTATGCTAACTGGAGAGAGCATAGCAAATACAATACAACTAATCAAACGACTGGCAAACAACACACCAAAACTTATTAAAGTTAATAATTGCTGTACCTTCCATTCATATCCTGGACGAGCCCCCACATTGTTACGTCCCCACGAAGAGGTCTAGCCGTTACCATTACTAACAAGAAAATGCGGTGCGGTCGCGTTACTATTTTTCAACAAACAGACGGTTGAAGCTGTGTTTAGTTTACCGCACCTTATATCAGTTGCACGGAAGTAGCTGTAAGTAATCTGGGCGCTACAGCTTTACGCAGCTGCGCGCGCTCCCGCGGACAGCAATCACTTTCTGAGCAGAGTGAAGCTGACCCCCCACCCACTTGAAATGTAAAGGCAAATAGGCGGAGCAGTTAGTGCTACGTTTGTGCAGGTAAAATTAGCGTTTGTGCTGCTATGGTTTTTCAGATATTAAACTTTATTTTATAGGTCATTCAAAGGTCACCATCCCCCCAGACTGCTCCAAAGCAGACCAAAATGGTCTACTTTTTTAGTGCTACGTTTGTGCAGATTTGTGCAAGTAAAATTAGCGTTTGTGCTGCTACAGTTTCTTGAGATATTAAACTTTATTTTATAGGTCACTCTCAAAGATCATCATCCCTCAAGACTGCCTCAAAAAGGACCAAAATGGTCTACTTTTTTAGTGCTACGTTTGTGCTGATTTGTGCAGGTAAAATTATCGTTTGTGCTGCCACGGTTTCTGAGATGTGCTGTTATGGTATTACTGCTGAAAAATGTTTTTTTCAAATGACTTTTCGCTTTGTATGTTCATTTGTTCAATAAATTTCTGTTAAAATAAACTTTTCTTAATGTATTTAATCAGCTAAATTTGTAAAGTGTAGTTTTTTTTTTACTTCAATTTCTTTACTTCAATCACTTTTCATTCCTAAAACTGATGCAAATGCTTGAGGATTTATTGTCTTTAGAGTGGATTAAAAAAACCCTATTGAAAACTACATTTTATACTCCCATGAACACTTTTCGAAAAACGAACAAGCTAGCAGTCTTTTGCATCAAATACACATTTTTTGGCAGAAAAAAGTATTATTTGGCATGACTATTTCTGAAGGATTCTTACAACAGCGTGTTAAATCTGATTTCTGAACAAGGTAAGCTTACATTTAAAGGTTTTAGTTACTGAGTTAATACATGATATGGCTGGATCAAAGTGATTTTTTTCAATGTTAAACATTTTCAAAAATACAGCAATTACAAATTTGCAAATCCAAGAAAACTTTTAAAAAAAATTATGTTTCTAAAGCACTTTAAAAACATCCGGTACACTGGACCTAAGTGCTGTACAGTACATGTTAATGGGTTAAACACTCAGACTCAAGTCAATAAAACTCACAAATTAAATAGCTCCATCTTAAAAACAGAATTCAACAAAATATGAAAGTGTAGATTGGTGGAGAACTTGGGGGAGGGGTTTCTCCTGGCTTAATATATAGGTCAGAAGTCGTCATCTTTTGCTCCATCCTAAACATAGTGTGTTTTTGTTTTTTTTATTTAGATGGTTCGAAAGCCATCTGTAGACAAGGTTTCCATTTTTCCAATTCTTTGCAATTCAAAAGAGGCCATAGTCCAAAATGGCAAAATAGCCACTCCAGCTGCCCCAGTCTGGAAAGAGCTGAGTCAGCAGCTAGAAAACAAGATGTCAGCAAAGGCCCTGTACACTTTTGTGAAGCTAAATAGACACAACATCTGGTCAGCTTTGGAAATCACTGATCAGGAAAGTAATCCTGAAGGAGAGTTAGATTCACGTTGCATTTCTCCTGGACAAGAAAACTGTCAAGCTTTTGAACTTGAAGTACCTTTTGAGGACTGGGTTAAATTTATTCCTGAAAAGGTTAAATACAATGACAAGTTTTCTCCTTCTCAAAAAAGGGAATACACAATTTTGAAGCCTGGCACTTGGACTCATATCATCAATGACCTTGTATGGAAGAAAATCTAAAATACTTGTACACTTGTGTTCCGAAGAGCAAAGGTACATCCAACTGTCACCAATAATTATCTGGACATTAGAGGCGACTGTAAGGAGTGTCATGGCCAGTTAGAAATGTCATGTGATAGACAGACAGCAATTAATAGTCCAATGGTTTCATGAGAAATACAGATGTCTCCCTGCACACTGGCCACTCCAAGCGGTTCATGTCTGGAAACCTGCGTGAACAGATCGCTAAAGAGCTGTGTGAGGGCAGAATGGAACCAGCTGTATGGAGGTCAGCGAAGACAGCAGATTTGATGGATGTTGGAGATCCTGAGCCAAGCCACCTTCCAAATTTGGCCACTCTGCGAAAATCCAAACAAGAGAGAAAAGACTTGGAATTAGGAGATAAGGACCCCATTGCATCTCTGCAATTATTACAATATAGTGTTCCTCACAGTGGTAGCATCCGAGATATTGGACTGGACAGGTTTTTCTGTAACTACTAGAGTCAAACTCAGATGCATGTGTACAAGACATTGTCAAAAAAATCTTCCCCAACTGTGTGTTTTGATGCAACCGGTTTAGTTGTGAAAAAACTGCTGAGACCAAATGGCAAATCTGGCCATATCTTCCTTTATCAAGGTATCCTGACAGAAAACAATTGCCCCGGTGTCCCAGTGGTGCAAATGCTATCAGAGAAACATGATGTTAATGCCATCGCAAACTGGTTGACAGAATGGATTCATGCAGGTGTACCTGTACCAAAGGAAGCTGTGAGTGATTTTTCTCTGGCAATTCTTGAGCTCTGGTCAAGGCTTTCACTCCTCATCCTGATCTGAAGTCCTACCTTAATGAATGCTTTCATGTCCTTCTTGGAACCCAGTCTGCCAAACTCCTCCCTTGTTTTATCAGGGTTGATGTTGCGCGCTGCACCAAGATGATATGCCAGTGGGACTGCCTGAAGAAGAAAACACATCATGTTAAAGATTTCTTTGTCAGGTCATTAGCAAAACTTCTTCAGTCACAATGTTTGGACCATGTAAAACAGCTATGTGCTATCACTGTTGTGGCCCTCAGTGAGGCAGAAGGTGATGACAGTTCTGGAGCCCCTCTTCCTTCAGAAAGGTGCAAGAAATACCCGAAAGCCCAAATTGCTCAAGACTCCATCATCATTCCAGATGAACAGACCTAGGAAAGTGAGAGAGTGGATTCAGTGGATGAGATCCAGACTGACCTACGACACTGGGTAACAGAAATATGTGAGGAGAGCAGGTCACTTGCAGCAGCAAACGGGGATAGAGATAATATTCACTTTCTCCCTGAGATTATTCCTCATATAATAAGACTGGCAAGTTACTTGCCACTCTGGACAGGAATAATGCTCCCTCTCTTCCAAAGCACCAGCATCACAGCAAGGTGAGCCACTGTTGAAGCTGAGTTCAAAAACATAAAACATGGCCTTTTCAGACATGAAAACTTGCCTGTTCGAGTCGATCGCTTTATTGCTCGTCATCTTTCCTTCATCGAGGGAAATATGCAGATTTGTTCTGCAAAAGAAAAGACCAAAGATGAGGCAACAGTGGGATCACTGGAAGTCACAGATGCCAATTCTGGATCCATGACAACTCACAGTGCAGAAGACAAAATAAAAATGGATGCTCACCCGTTTGTGGGATCTGATGCTGACACAAACATTCCTGCAGCTGATGAAGATGCAGTTGAGAACTGGAGGGGCCTAGCTGTTCCACCCAAAAAAAGGAAGAGGACTTCCTACCTCTCTCCATGTACCGAATGGCTCCATGCAGATGAATCTTTTCGGGCCAAAAGAGTGAAGGTGGGATCATTAAAAAATGGAAACCTTCATCAGCCTATTAGATTAGAGGAATCAACAATCTCTGTGCTCAATACCTGTGCATTTGATGCATTTTTTTAGTGCTTATGTTTTGCCTTCTGTGACAGCTCCACATTTCAAAATGCTGTTCTGAAAGACAGTGAAAACCCAGTCTTGCAGCTGGTGAAAGCCATTGCCACAGATGGTGTGACCCATCAAACATACGGGAGGAGGGCAGAGCTGCTTAGTGCAGTGTTTGAAGCTGACCAGTTGAGGTCTGGTGCGATCCAAATCGATGCTCAGTGCAATATCTCCGCTGTAATTGCTAAGACAGTGAGGAACATATTAAGTGTTTATTTTACAAAACGCTGCTCTTCACAGCACTGCTACCTCAGCATAGGAATGACAAGGGAAGTGCCATTTGTTTCTCCTGCCATCTCTGTCCTCAAAGGGTCTGCTATGGCTCATCTTGGCACTGCTGTGGAAGCAGGACTTGGCCTACCTGAGTCTACCTGCCTCAGGCCACTCTCCAATCCATCTCTGTGTCCATCAGAATTCAAAACAGAAGACAGCACCACGGGAAATGAGCTCTGTGCAGGGACAGTTACAGTTATACTGTTATACACAGTATAATGAGTGTTGCCTGCATTTTTCTGTTTTATTTGGTTCATTACAGTTGCATGTGTTCAGTATGGCTAGTGTGTGTTATCAGTAAGTTCAGTTTTGCATATAAAGTTAAAGTTCAAAAGTAAAAATCTTTTAACGCTCTTTTCTTTGTCAGTCTGATGTATATTTGCTTTTACACACCCATTCACCTTCACCTGTAGCCTCTTGAAAGTAACCGTTACATTTTTCTCTCAATAGTTTTTTCTGTATTTGTTTTGTGTTGACCTCATGGCTTAGGTCAGGGGTCAGCATCCTTTTCAGTTCAAAGGGCCCCTTTTTTCCCTGCTGCTACAAAACATGTCTAGAGCCTAAAGAAAGAAAGAGCTTATAAATATCTAGAAAATGAGTTGTTGTATCGTGAAAGCTAGGGCTGTGCGATATGACCCAAATCTCATATCCCGATATAAGAATTCTATCGTTCCGATAACAATATAAATCACAAAAATGTAACATTTTTGTAAATTCTGTGAATCTCGGGCAGCTCGACTTGCGTGAAGTGTTTCCAGCTGCGCGTCATGTAGCTGGAGTCGAGTGTTTTAACCGATGCATGAAACTATACATTTTTAGACATAAGTTGTAACGGCCGCCGTTTTCTTTGTGAGTATTTATTACACGGCGTGCTGCGGGGAAAAGCCTGTTCTAACGTTTGAGTCTAAGGTTTATTTTTTAGCACCTGGCGGCTCTTTTTTTACTTCTCATCCGTAAATAATCTGCTCTTTCACATGATTCAGTTTATTTTGAAAAGTCTCAACAGGATCTTGAGCTTCATTGTGAAAGGTTTATGTGGAACATAAACAAGCGGACACGCAATGGTTTTACCGTCGTTGTTGCTAACCACAACGCATAAAAACAGGCGCTTGTCCGTCCGTAGTGTGGTTATATAAAATATAAGAGAAAGAGAGAACTTTAAGAAATTAATATAGCCACTACAGTGACCATCAAAACGATGAGAAAATATTGCCGTAAAGGGTTTATTTTGCGACACCACGAAACAAAGGATAGCGTAAAATGAAACGATAGACGTTTTTATATCGTCATCCAATATATATCGTTATATCGAACAGCCCTAGTGAAAGCTATGGAAATGTAAATGAAAAGGTTTATCTTTAGATTTTAGAAGAAAACGAGTCATCTAATCTTTACAACGGGAAAAGTATTTGTTAAAATGAAGCCAGCTAAGTGAGTCCTTTCCATAAAAATTGAAAATTAGGAAAGATGGGAAACCAACCTGAAATTTACAGCAAATAGTTTTGAAGCTAAGAAACATTAAATCACTTTTAAACGCCTTGTACATTCTGTGAATAGTCAATGCAGATATTTCATAAAAAACAAACTGCTAACAGAACCCTTTCTTGTTGTCTTTATAATAAAACATAACTTACTTGGTCTTAGTGGAGGGGCCAGAGAGCCACATGTGGCTTTAGAGCCGCAGGTCGAAGATCCCTGGCCTCGGTGCTGTGGAATATTCAATTTTCTACATGTAGGTGGCAACCTATGAAACCAAACACTTTATTTTTTCTGAGACAGCTACAATAATAATAATGAACATATATAATTCAAAATAGAATCATAGAGACAAACTGGGTATGTGAAAAAATAATAATTTAGGTATACACGAATCACTTCACATGTAACTCACAGTTTTCCACAGAAAAAAATAAAAACTTTAGCCTACCTTGTGTACGTTTCTGCACTGGTAACAAAAGAAATATCAACCTTTCCACTGACTAAATTGGTTTACTAAAAAAATAATAATAATAAAACTTAATATGCAGCAAGCCTAAAAAAAGTGGACAGTCTTCTATAAAAGTGCATAACTTCACAGCTGCTGAAACTCACTGCCACAGACACTGGTGTTAAACAGCGTAGGCTGTAAGCGTAAGCTGTAAGAATTAAAATTGTTATTTCTCAGAAACCGTAGCAGCACAAACACTAATTTTACCTTTAACGTAGCACTACAAAAGGAGACCATTTTGGTCCGATTTGGAAGAGTCTGGGGGGATGGTGACGTCATCAGCCAAAAATATAACTTTTAATATCTCAGAAACCGTGGCAGCACAAATGATAATTTTACCTGCGCAAATCTGCACAAACGAAGCACTAAAAAAGTAGACCATTTTGGTCTTTTTTGAGGTAGTCTGGGGGGATGATGACCTTTGAATGACCTATAAAATAAAGTTTTTAATATCTCAAAAACCGTAGCAGCACAAACACTAATTTTACCTGCACAAATCTGCACAAACGTAGCACTAACCGCTCCGCCTATTTGCCTTTACGTTTCAAGTGGGTGGGGAGTCAGCTTCACTCTGCTCACTTTCTGCCCGACGATCACTTTTTGGCACAACACCTGTATCGCATGAGTGCTGCTGTTTGACTGAGGAACAATAAAGTAGTCGTGGTAAGCCAATCACATGACCACTTCAAGATGACAAAGCAACAAGGTGATATATACCAGTTTTTAAATTGTGTTGATGGGCCATGTAAAACCAGAGTCATGATAAACAATATATATGAGGCGTTTTTTCCTGAATAGTTTCGTCACGTTTACTGTCTAAGGACAGCGCTAGCAAGCACTCTCTGCTTGTGACCAAAAAATAAAAAACAGAAACAGCCCATTGGTGTTGGTGGAAAAATACACCATGTCGACCAATCAAAAATGATATGGTAACATGACATTTGGTTGTTTAGGAAGAGGGGGAAGGTTTAGGAGTGACCGAGAGAAAGCGAGAGAGAGAGAGAGAGAGTTTTGAGATGTTTAGCGTGTTTGGAGTGTGTAGTTAATGTGTTGTCTTGTGGAGTTAGTGTGTAGTGCTGTGGATAGTTTTGTGTTGTGTGGCCAATTAAACTAAAGTAACACAATAGTTACTTTTCAAGTAATTAATTACTTTTAGAATATTGTAACTCAGTTACTAACTCAGTTACTTCTTCAAAAAAGTAACTAACTAGTAACTATAATTAATTACTTTTTTAACGTAACTTGCCCAACACTGGTTTTAGGAAATGCTTCTGAAATTAGATTTTGGGCAAGATGACCAATCATGTGTCAGCTAAAAGTCTACATCAGCAAAAGACCAGTTGATCTCCAAGAAGCATAAAGTTGAAACACTAAGAAGCAGCAAGCAAGGGCGAACAAAAGAAGTGATCTTTAGCAATAGAAATATTTAGTTTAAAACTTTAGTGTAAAACCATATTTTTTTTATCATCATAGCAATATGAAGGAAATGCCCCAATGTTTTGCTAATATAATGTAAAACTACAAGCAGTATAATCCAGCTATGTCAGCATCTTTTGTCTAATACTGAAAAGTATTTTTGTTCTCTTAATGTTGTGATTTTTTTCACTTTTTTTCTCATTTTCTTTTAAAAAAGGAACGAAGGTTTTATAATATTTATCTGTATTATATGTCTTGATAAAGTATTGCATTCACTAATTTCTATATTTTATGTTTTAATTAAGCATTGTGAATGACATATAGAATCTGAGTCTTTAAAGTTAACATATTTCCATGTTTCCAAACTCAGAGCTATACCAGTGCAGAACATACTACTACATTAAAGTACTAAGATTTAACAACTTCCAATATAGTTGAACCTACACTTCAGACTAGACCTGAGACCAAATGATTGGATAAATGATTAGACGAACCCTGTAGGAAAATTCTTTGTCCAACTTTGTTCCAGGTTTTACAAATTATATGCGCAGCCCAGCAGGGGACATCTTCAACCCAGATCACTACAGCGTGAACCAGGACATGACCCAGCCCCTGTGCAACTACTTCATCGCCTCATCACACAACACTTACCTGATGGGTGACCAGTTAATGTCACAGTCCAGGGTGGATATGTATGCCTGGGTGCTGCAGTCTGGCTGTCGCTGTGTGGAAGGTTAGCATGGACTCATACATACACTCACAGTACACAGGTACAACTTAAATAGTGTCATACTCTTAAAGGCAGGCAGTGGTCCCAATTTTTGGATTGCCTTGTTTGTTTAATTCAACAGTTTACAGAATCTGACTCAGACAACATTGTAACACCAATTAATGTAATAAGCTGTGTTCTTAATTTAGCCTGAGTATTGCACAGTCTTGACCTTTAGGGCTGGGGCATTGTGTTGACACACCCCTCAAAGCTCCAGACCAGCAAACTACCAAAACTAATGCTTTTATTGGAGTGGTTACACTTGCTGTGTATTACGTGTCAGAGACTTTGGGTTTTTGTAGTATTTTTTTTTTTTTTAGTTAGTCATTAGTCATCTGGGTCAGCTCTGTTAATAAAAGGTTACTGATACAGTCTTCTTAGTTATATAACATTATATTAGTGTGTAGTGTAAACTCACATTCAGGGTGCTGTGTGTGAACTTGCCTGCAGGCTTCACTTATCTTAGTTTTGTCATATAAACAAATAAATGGTAATTAGGGGACACGTTGTCCTTATCTTGTCTTTTATCTTGTCTTCCCATCATTGTCTTGCTTTTGTACGTTTTGCACATTTCAGTGACAGCTTTCTCTTCTTTGCTGTCCACAGTTGATTGTTGGGACGGTCAGGACGGCGAGCCCATTGTCCATCATGGCTACACCCTAACCTCCAAGATCCTCTTCAGAGATGTCATTGAGACAATCAACAAGTACGCCTTTGTCAAGAATGAGTATGTTTGCTCTTATTCATGCTTCCATAGTTATCCTTTTTAACTGACTTGCACTGACGACCGGGTTGTGCCAGTGAAAAAATTGCCAAATCTTCTCTACTAATGCCAAACACCTTCTGCTGCTATTGACTCTTGTTTTGAGAGTCTGGTACCTCAGGTTCTGATTATCTGGAGACTGTTTGGTACCTTATTAGCAGGACCTGTTAGCATGGACCCTGCTAAAGCAGTCAGATGGTGCATGTCATGTTCAATTGATCTGGATAGGGCCTGTGCTATACAGCAGCTTTAAACTGGTGTTCTGCAAAACCAACTTGCAACATGATGTGGAGCGACCCCTATTACCATCTCCACATTGAAGGCCAAGTTCCATACAATGAGGGATTTCAAAGACAGACCATGAAGTGGGCATCGCAAGAGGACGACAGCACAAAAAGAGAGTTTCCTCATCTTATCAGTACTCGGGCTCTCTACTCTGACAATCTGTAACAGACTGCACAAAGCCTTTTCAGTCCGATAGAGAGGCCTGCCATGACTGCCCTTCTCCATCGGGGCCTGATTGCACTGGTGCTGGCAATGTGTATATTTGAACCTGGAGATGTGGAGGAACCTTATGCTCAGCAATGAGTCCATATTTTGGCTATGGCAGTTGGACTGTAGAGTTAAGAAGAAGACGTGGAGACTGCTATGCTGATTGCTGCACTGATAGTGTAACAGCTTTTGCAACATAAAAACAAAGCCACACCTCTTGGCATGTAACACCCCCACCCATTAAGAACCAAACTTGGGGTTTGGTGACATATCTAAATAGCACCGGAGAGTGTGCTACAAAGTTTTCCGAACCTTTTTTGTGACGGATGTCGAGAACATAGTTCTGAATAATCAGTGACCAACGCATAAGGCGCTGTTTGTGATTATACATCCTAGAGAGGAAAACCAAAGGGTGGTGATCTGTGAACTCTGACTTGACTCTATATAAACTTCAAAATGTTGCAACGCCCACAACAAAGCAAGTGTCTCCTTTTCAATGGTAGAATACCTGAGCTGATGTTTATCAAACTTGCGAGAGAAGTAACTCGCAGGATGGTCAGTGCCCTGGGTATCCTCCTGGAGAAGCACTTCTCCTGCCCCAACTGCGCTGGCATCTATTTCCAGTTTGAATGGTAAAGAGAAGTTAGGAGCAGACAACACAGGAGTGCAACAAAGTAGGCCTTTAAGGCTTTCAAAAGCTTGTTGGCAACCCTCAGACCAAACAAAAGGCTCTGAGGGACTGATTAAGTCAGTGAGAGGGGCAACAACAGAGGAAAGATTTTTACAAAATCACCGGTAATATCCTGTTATCCCAAGGAAATGGCGCAGTTCCCTCCTGGTGGTTGGTTGGGGGAACTCCTTAATTGCAGAGACTTTGGCATCTGCAGGGCACACTTTTTGTAGACCAACCTGCTGGCCAAGGTAGAGGACACTGCCTCTAGCTAAGTTGCACTTGGCAAGGTTCAAAGCGAGGGATGCATTTTCTAGGCTAGTGAAGACTTCTTTCAACGTAGCCGTGGGGGTTGCCCAGTCACTACTATACACAACTATGTCATCTAAGTATGCTCTACAATTGGGGATGTTTCCCAAAACTTTGTTGACCAGTTTCTGAAAGGTTGCAGGAGCATTACAAAAGGCATAACTGTGTACTGCAGGAAGTGGTCAGGAGTTACAAAAGCTGAAATGTCTTATGCTTCCCATGTAAAAGGCACTTGCCAATACCCTTTTAACATGTCAAGTTTAGCGATGTATTTTGCAGGCCCAATTTCATCAATGCAGTCATCAATAAGAGGTAAGGGATGTGCATCTGGCACAGTGACAGAGTTTACCTTTCGAAAGTCGGTGCAGAATCTTGGAGTTCCATCTGACTTTGTGTCTAAGAGACATGGTGAACTCAGAGAGCTGGAGCTTGGCACTGCAAATCCATTCTGAAGAATATACTCAACTTCCTGTTTTATGATTTCCCTCTTTGCTGGGCTAACCCAATAAGCGCGCTGTTTGATTGGTGTAGGTTTAGTCAGCAACACATGTTTTATAACAGTGGTTTGAGATGGGACGTCATTGAACAGAGATGGGAATCCCAACATGAGTGTTATGATATCATTGCTCTGTTCATCAGGAAGGTGGGACAGGTATTGTGGTAGTGTTGACAATATCAGGGAATTACCTAGTCGAGCACTTTGAGGCTCAGCACGCCGTAACACCAACCCTTCTTCATCTGGAGTAACGTCCACCTTGGAAACAGAAGCCATTGGGGATGTAGCCACTTGTTCTTGGGCCACCTTCTTGTGAAGGTTCACAAGAGCTGTACAGCTTCATCATGTTGACGTGACACATTCTAGTAGGACGTCTAGGTTTGGGGTCTGAATAATGTAGTTGGTCTTACTGAGCTTTTTCTCTACAACATAAGGACCAGACAATTTAACAGAAAGAGCTGAGCCAGGATAAGGCAGGAGAAAGAGCACTTTGTCACCTGGCTGGAATGAACGGCCGACTGCCCTCTGCTCAAAGTGTCTCTTCATCTTTGCTTGTGAAGCGGCTAGTGCATTCCTTGTTAGGTTAAAGAGGGCTTATTCCCTGTGATTTAGTGTTCTGACATACTCCAGAAGGCTCTTGGTGTTGTCAACCGGATTAGCCAGCCTCTCTTTAAAAACCTTTAAAGGACCCATCATCTCACGCCCAAACCCCAGTTCACCAGGACTGAACCCCAAAGATTCTTGGGTCGTTCCACAGCATGCAAATAACACCAGGGGAACACTTTCATCTCAGTCCCATTGAGAACTGTAACAGTGTTTTTGCAACATGGACTTCAAAACTGTGGTTTGCCTGCACCAGTGTGTGAATGTGAGAGTGAATGAATAGTGGAATTGTAAAGCGCTTTGGGTGCCTAGAAAAGCGCTATATAAATGCAATCCATTATTATTATCATTATTCAAAGTCTGATGAAACCTCTCTGGTGCCCCCTGACTCTCAGAATGGTAAGGACTAGAGGTTATGTTTTCGATGCCTAATGTTTCGAGGGCTTGGTCGAATACTCTCGACTTAAAGTTGGTGCCTTGGTCTGTTTGCACAACCTTTGGCAGACCAAATGTTGAAAAGAATCTCACCAGAGGTTTGGCAACAATCTGAGCTGTAATCCTCTGTAGTGGGATTGCCTCAGAAACCTAGTTGAAACACACATAACCGTCAACAGAAACTGGTTTCCAGTCAACAATCACTTTTTGAAATGGCTCCTCTACTACTGGGATACGACAGAGGGGAGCTGGAGGAATTATTTCATTTGGCTTGCCAGTTATTGGGCATACATGGCATGTACGGCAGTATTGAACAACATTCGATTTCAGTCCTGGCCAGAAGAAATGTTTCAGATGGAGATATGGAGATGAGACTCTGCAAACAGTGGCCCATATTTCCACAGTCCGGGACCAAATGTTACTCTCCAAGATGACAATGTTCGTCTCCGCAGAGCGGGGTTTATTAGACACTACCTTCAGAGTTTGGAAGTGGAGAGGATGAAATGGCCTGCCTCCAGTTCTGCTAATACCTAACAGAACCATACTGGCCAACTCACAACAAATGCTGGTTGAATAAAGTGATGCCATCCCATGGCAGTGGGTGACCCAGCTGGTGACCAGTATAAGGAGGAACTGCCAGGCCCTTATGGTTGTCTATGGTTCTTCCACATGCTACCAATATGTCTTGTTTCTTCAGACTTCAGTCATCCAATCCAGGAAACGACACCAAACAAGTCAATAGCAGAAGAAGCTGTCTGGCACTGAAGGAGAAGATTTGGCAAGTTTTTCATGGGCGCAACCCACATACTCAACTTTGCTGCTCAACCCACCCACTGCTAAATCCACTTTCCTTACAAATATAGCACCAATGAAGGGGAAATAAACAGGCTTTCCAGTGGTGTAAGGTTTATTGCCAACAAGAACTGTTATATCTAAGAAACACAAATTTACTTACTTAGTTTACACACACACACACACACACAGGTCTGGTCTAACACGCTACCTTTCGTTGTGCTTTGTGAAAACTATAGTTTTCTGCTAATTTACAAACATAGTCATGCGGAGACATTGCTTCAGTTCCTTCAGTCACAGCCTCACTTTACTTCCAGAGATATGAATACAGGGAAAATAATCTTAGAATATTCTCAGGAAGTAGGTTGTTAATATTAAAATTAACTAATAATTTAAACTAAGTAGTGTTAAAATGGGGTTGGTATTAGTCCACCAGCTGTAATCCAAAATTAAACCTCAGTAACACAACAAATACTCCAAACCGGATACAGAGAGTAGTGTAAACAAAAACAAACAGGCATCGTCAAACAGTGAACAACACTGTTACACAGCCATGTATGTGCCAATGCTTTGCCATTACTGTAATTTACAGTATTCTTCCACCTGTACTGACGGTAAAATCAAGAAAACTCAAAGTGTGAAATAATTAAGCTGTGCTGTAACAACCAGCTGACACAGCCCTCTTTCTCCAACCTGTGTGATTGTCTGCTAGCTACCCAGTGATCCTGTCTATAGAGAACCACTGCAGTGTTCCCCAGCAAAAGAAAATGGCTCAGTACCTGATTGAGATCCTGGGGGACAAGCTGGATGTCTCCAACATCAAAGCTGATGAATCTGGGCAGCTGCCATCCCCAGAAGCACTCAGGGGCAAGATCCTTGTGAAGGTAAAATCCCAATATGGATGTTTGAAAGTGACAGATTTTCTTTGGTGTGAGGAAGCAGTCCTCCGGCAATTATCTCAGCTTACTGCTTTTATTATCCAGAGTCTGAATCTCACAGAGTAACTTCAAAGGTATATGATATAATGGGGTGATCAAAGTAGTGAGACAGAAGCAGAGAGTGACATATGAAGCCAATAGAAAGAAAACAAAAATCACTTTGGACTATTTGTGTGTGTGTGTGTGTGTGTGTGTGTGTGTGTGTTTTAACACTAGATGGTAGCTGGATTATTATCTGGGTGTTTGTGTTATTGTACAAAAATATCTTAAGTGCAGACTCTGCAGATAACTGGTTGCAGGTGCACTTCTGGGTCATGAGCTACATTCAGCTCTGAGGGATGAAATGTTGATAGAGATGTGTTTCCCTCATTTATTATCAGATTAAATGTAATTTATGACAGCTGAGATGGACTGCGGCGCCCTTACAACCCTTAATAAAGTAGATACACAGAAACTGCAGTAGCCTTCAGAGCCAGCTTTTTCTTCAGCAGTGGAGTCTTGTGTGATGCATACAGGCCATACTTATTGTTTTCTTTGAGACAAATGTACCTGCTGATTCCAGGTCTTTCTGTAGCTGTCCACAAGTGCTCCTCTGATTATTCACTCCTCTGTCTGAATCTTGCAGGGGGCATGTGGTCGTGGCGGGTTTATGGTGAAATTATGTTTTTTCCTCTTCTTCTGGATTATTGCCCCAACAGTTTCCACTGGAACCTGGAACAGTTTAGAAATTATCAGTATGTTTTGCAACAATAAGGTTGTAAAGATCTTGAGAGAGCTCACTGGTTTTACCCATCATGAGATGTTTCTTGTTAGACACCTGGTTAATGAGCCCCTTTAGAAATAGTTCAATACTTATTGCATATGTACAACAAAACAAAACAGTATATATACTGCATGCTTTGATCTGGAGCATGTATCAGAGGGAGCGGCAGGAACAGGTTGTGACCATGGTGTGATGGTCTGCAGATGGTCTGTTCGTTTCCCGACTCTTGATTTGTACTGAATCAATTTGGCAGCAGTGATTTTTTTTTTTCTGCTGTCCTCACTGTCCTCTATAGTCTGTCCTTGTCCTGTTTGGTGGCTGATCCAAACCATACAGTGATGGATGAGCAAAGAACTGACTGTGTTATTGCAGAGCAGAAATGTTTCAACAGCTTCTAAGACTGGTTGAACTTCCTGAGCTGGCAGAGGAAGTGGATGCTCTGCCAGGCCTTTTCTGATGATTGTGTCTCTATTGGGGGACCACTTCAGATCCTGGGAGACCGTGGATCCCAGAAACCTGGAGGTTTCCATAGAACACACTGTGCTGCTGTGCATGGAGAGGGGTTCCTCCTGAAGGCCACGGTCATTCCTACAGTTCTGAGCGTATTCACCTCGAGGTTACTCTGACTGCACCACAGAGCCACACTCACTGCCGTCTAAGATGAGTCAAAATGCTGTCATGTGATCTGCAAACTGTACTGTGTACAGGGAGAAGACCAGAGGAGAGAGGACACACCCCTGGGGGGGATTGGTAAACCTGCAGTGAAACCCACTGAGGTCGTCAGCCAGTTGATAGTTTCCACACTGTGGTGGGATGGTCATGTCCCGGAGAGCGCTCTACACTGATGCAGCTGAAAACCTATTTTTCTGCTTTTCAGACAAAACCAAATTTTGGGGCAGTCCTTTTCAGAACACGTAGTCCACCTGTCTGAAGTTATTTAGGTTAATTAATTAATTAACTAGGTTAATTTAATGTTACTTTAACTTACTTTGAATTAGACACGTTTTAGCCACAATATCCAATTAACCTCCAACCCAGTGCTCTACATTAAAACCACCATCGATGTGTATACTACATTGACGTGCACATTGTGATCATACTATATGGTGAATATCTCTTCTGTGTTAGAATATAAGAATCTCGTGTGATTTATTTTGTCCACTCTGACAGGGAAAGAAACTTCCTCCCAACATAGACGAGAATGCAGAGGAGGGAGATGTGTCTGACGAGGACAGTGCTGATGAAATGGAGGATGACTGTAAGCTGATCAATGGGGATGTATGTACCTATCTGGTATCTATTTGTTCAGTCTAGCAAAACAATTTGCGTCCTTTTGTCCAGCTGATGAAATGTGAGGTATGCTTGTATTTCTTGTTGCTAATGCTTCATGTCCCTCTCCCATTTTGCACTGGTTCCTTAATGATATCCAGATTCTGATCTGACTATATGTATAATTCATATTATTATACAGAGTCTTACTCCCACATCTGAAATGTGTTGCATCACTAACATGAATTATGTAATGTTATGTATCGCTGCATCTTTGCTCCTTGTTTGAAATATGGGTTTCTGCATGATGGGTTTTTTTTTCCCCGTCTGCTCAGACCTGGTTATCGTTATCCAAGTATTCTTACAAATGACATAATGCCTGTCAACCTCAATTAACACTCATAATATAATCCTGTCGTTACCTCCTAAGACCTGAACTCTTTCATGGCATGCATTTTTAATTTATCTTTGATATTTGAGCTGATTGGGACCTGATGAATGGAAAAACAAAGAATTACCAGATTTTTTTTTTTTTTACCTGATTTTTGTTTCTAAGAAAAATGAGAGCCACATATGAGGATATTCGTTTAAAATTTCGATAGAACAGTAGCAGTATAATGTCCTCGAAAGTGGATATCAGGCCCTTGTAGAGCAAAATTTAGTATTTTGGTCTAAATAACCCAAAATGTGATGTCCACATATGTGGACGCCAGGTCCTAGGAGGTTAAAGACAGCCCATATGGAAAAGAAATAGTAAAAACTTATATGATTTACTCATGAAAGTGGCCACTTTCATGAGTAAATCATATAAGGATTGCATGATTTACTCATGAAAGTGGCCACTTTCTCATTACTTTCATATATTGTTTTAGTAAGTATCCAAAACATACAAGTTTCATTATATAATTTTTCAAGGGATCTTATATCTGTTTTCAGTCTTGTATGCTTTTCATACAAGTTTCACACAAGACAGATACAAACTTTATAAGATTTATATATATCTTTTCCATATGGGAGTATATAAGAATGACATGTTACACCACATCTGGAATGGGTTATATCACTGACACAGTTGGGCTCTGTGTTATGTAACATGATGAAACCTGACCTTTGGACGGCCTCTGGAGGAATGCTGCTGTGCTCTCTCTCTGGTTAGACTGATGGAGCTGTTGGACTGCAGCTTAATTCTCACTTGGTTCTAGTAAAACTGTAGATTCAAACCTTGAGTGAAGATTTTAAAGAATAGCCATTACTTGATGTTTAGTAGCTGCTCTAGGTGGAGCTGAAATTTGTTTGTAGTTAGGAAGCTAAGGTAGTTCTTTGATAATTCTGCTCTCAGCATGACTGATCTGGAGAGTTTGGCAAATAATTTTAGAAATAGGTTTAAAATGTTTTAATTATATTTTATGTCTTAACAATTTCATTCTTAATTAATATGTTGTTTTATAATATAAATATAAAATGTATGCCCCTTTTATTTTTATTTTATGTTTTATTCATTTAGGTACATCTGCAAATGTTTAAGGTTCATGGAAATCTTCACAGTCCAGTGTTTTAGTTTAAAAGGAACTAGAAAGAAGACAATATTTGTGGGTTATTCCTTTATAAATAATCAAGCGAGTCCCTTTGAACTTTGGTTTGAAATTTCTGCATTTTAACTTCCCTTAATTTTCCAACACTTTTGTTCCCCGATAAATTCCGAAGTATAGAATTCAGTGCTCAAAAAAGAAAGGAACAGTTTAATCGGAAAATGACATCAGGTCCAATAAACTCTGTTAAATATCCCAATTCTTTGATCTTTGGGCTGAAGGAAGAATAACACTCTGTGTTTAATGCTCAATCAACAATCTCTTTATTCCATACAATTCTCATTATTCCATACAACACTTTGAGCATAAACGTCCGGACGGGAGATGTGGACAGGAGGGTGTCCGCCAGATCTCGAAGCCCCCCTCCAAAGTCATAAAACCTAAACATCCACATTCTTTCTCTCTCAGTGAGCCGAAGTTATGGCTTTTGCTTCCTGTACACTATGTTCTGTTCTTTCTAATCAGACAAATAAGGCCATGATTGTCTGAAAACAGTATTTCTTATAAATCAGCAGTATAATGCATTATAAAACAGTGTAATGATTTCACAATCTTTAATCCAAGGCATAATGTGGCCTATAGCCGTATAATGATTCAACAATTCTTTGATTAGAAGTATAAGGTGGCATAAGATAGTATAATAATCTCACAACTCCTAGGATGTTGATTTAATCAGTTAAGTAGCAGCCTGGGTTGGTAACAAGTTTCAGCATGTGCTGATGGAATTAACAGCAGGTTAGTTTCATTAGAGGAGCAACAATGAGACCACCCTCTAAACAGGAATGGATGCACAGGTGGAGGCCACTCACATTGATTCTCTCCGTCTGTTCTGAACATTTTTCACTACCTTTGCATCTGGCTAGGGTCAGTATCAATACTGGTAACATGAGGCAGTACCTGGACCGTACAGAGGTAGCACAGGTAGTCCAGCTCCTCCAAGATAGAACTTCAGCATGTGCCATTCCCAGAAGTTTTCCTTTATCTGCCAGCACAGTCTCAAGACCATGGAGAGGATTCCAGGAGACAGGCAGCTACTCGAGGCAGCTGGACAGGGTCAGAGAAGGTCCTTAACCCTCAGCAGGAACAGAATCTGCTCCTTTATGCAAGGAGTCACAGGATGAGCACTGCAAGAGCTACAAACTGACTCCAGCAGGCTGCTGGTGGGAATGTCTCTGACACTGTGGAAAATGATTGGCATTGTCTCGTGGTGGCAGGTCCACTGCTGGTGCCCTGTGCTTTGTACAGAGGAAAGCAGGTTCACCCTGAGCACATGTGACAGATATGAAAGGGTCCGGAGAAGCTGTGGAGAACATTATGCTGCCTGTGACATCATTCAGCATGATCAGTTTGATAGTGGGTCAGTGGTGGTCTGGGGAGGCATATCCAATGGAAGGGCCCACAGACCTGTATAGGCTGGGCAACGACACCCTGCTTGTCACTAAGATGAAATCCTGGGACCTGTTAGACCCTACACTGGTGCAGTGGGCCCGGGTGCATGAAC
This sequence comes from Perissodus microlepis, assembly GCF_051167445.1. Lineage (NCBI taxonomy): Eukaryota > Metazoa > Chordata > Actinopteri > Cichliformes > Cichlidae > Perissodus > Perissodus microlepis. The sequence continues at coordinate 19,826,980 of NC_140480.1, forward strand.
ATCCTCGTGTGTTGAGAGTATGCAGACAGTTCCTGGTGGACGAAGGAATTGAATGGGCGTTTAACAGCCAGCATGTTCGGCTGACCTAAATTCAGTAGAACACCAGAACTGTTTTCAAAGTGAGCAGCGTTAATGATACTGATGTGTTACTGTGTTATCAATATTACTGATACCATGATGCTTAAAGGTTGTGACAGGGAAGAAAATGATACATAAAAACAAGAGTGCAAACAGCAACAAAAAGAGTGACCTTAAAAATGTCATCCCAGACCTGTGTACTTTGAGGTCCGCTGGGAAAGTGTCATTACATATCCTGTAATTCATTACAGATTATATAAATCTATCTCAATAAGACAGTTTTAGAATTGCTGACTTTTTCACCTGTTGTGTCACAGCTGAAATGATTCTGTTTAACTCCTCCTCCAGATGTCAGCTGACAGAAAGCAAGTAGAGAACATGGCCAAGAAGAAGCTTGACAACTTGATGAAGGAATCCAAGATCCGAGACAGAGAGGATCCAGACAGCTTTACCATCACAGCCCTCCCTCCTGCTGGGAAGACCATGGATAAAACTGGCAGTAAGGTAAACACAGAGAGCAAATATTTTGTCTCAGTATCCATTTCAACCACCCACAGAGGGCGCCATAGGGGTCGGGTGAAGTGTGTGCTTGGTGGCGGCCAAAGGCAGAGGCCCCGGCAGACTGATTACTAGCTTCCAAGTCTAGCGACTGGGACATGGAACGTCACCTCTCTGGTGGGGAAAGAGACTGAGCCTGAACCGAGCTGTGTGAGAGGTTGAGGCTTGGGTTCTGGAACCAGCATTGTGGAGAGGGGCTGGACTCTGTCCCAGTCTGGGTTTGCCCTCGATCAGAGGCAGCGACTGGGGTGGGATACCAAGATTGGAGATTTTGCCAGTGTCCAATAAGGTTTGCTTGCTGCGCTTTTGGGTCAGGGAACGGGTACTGACTGTTCTCTGTACTTATGTGCAGAATACCTGGCTTTCTTGGAGTCCCTGGGTGGGGGTGCTCCACATGAAGACTCTGTTGTCCTACTCAAAGATTTTAACTCTCACGTGAGACCTGAAGGGGCACAATTGGGGGAACGCCCTTCTTGGCAATCCAAACTGTTCATAACGAACACCATGCTCGAACATAAGGGTGTACATAAGTCCTCGTGGCACCAGGACACCTTAGGTCACAGGACCACAGGACCTCCTTAATCCCACTGACATGTCTTCTTTAGAGAAACAGACTCATCCATCACTGGGGGCGAGGTCACTGAGGCAGTTGAACAACTTCATCAGGTGGCCTCCAGTTCTCACTGGAGTGGTTCACAGCTGAGTGTGAAGCGATGGGAAGAGAATCATCACCTCCAAGTCGGAGGCCATGGTCCTAAACCAGAAAAGGGTGGAATTTAAGTATCTTGGGGTCTTGTGAGTGAGGGTGAGTGGGACATTGACAGACAGATTGGGGCTGCAGTGGCAGTGATGTAGTCGTTGCACTGGTCTGTTCCGGTGAAAAGAGAGCTGAGTGTAAAAGCAAAGCTCTCGATTTACTGGTCGATCCGAAGGGTGACTGGCCCCTCCCTTAGAGAGAGGGTGAGGAGGTATGCTGTCCGGGAGGGGCTCAGACTAGAGCCGCTCCACAACGAAAGGAGCCAGTTGAGGTGGTTTGGGCATCTGACAAGGATGCATGCTGGGCACCATCCCACCAGGAGAAGCCCGGGGCAGACCCAGAACACACTGGAGAGATTATAATCAATGCAATTTTATTTATACAGCGTCAAATTACAACAGGAGTCACCTCTTTATACTGTAAGGTAAACCCCCTACAATAATACAGAGAAAACACCAACGATCATGTGACTCATATGCACTAAAAACAAGTTATTTAGTGCATATGGGACAATAATCTGTGTATGAATTGCACTCAAATTCTAAAAATCTATTGAATTCATGGGCCCACAGACCAGTGAGTACAACGAAAAAGTGGATACACCAAACAACTAATAATTTCACTGTGTCTCATGTTTTCTGCTGATCTGGAAGTCCAAATGAGACGAGTAGGAAGAGGAAAGAGTACAACGTTGAACCGTGTAACACCTTCCAATAGGGTCGAAACTTTGTGGGAAACCAATTCCGAGGCAAGAGAACAATAATTTCATGTTTGTTAAAATAAGAAGGCTAAATCAAAATTATCTCCAAGTATAAAGTCATGATTGACATTAAGTTTGATTACACATAGCTTTTTTTTTTCTGGGTTTCTTGTAGTTTGCGTGTGAGGTTGGGCACCACTGGGGGAGAAATCAGTGCTCTCCGACTTCACTGGCATAAATGTAATAATTCATGTTTTCTTCCTTTAGAATCTTTGAGATGCACCTAAATCATCACTCCATATCTATCGTGAGCCACAGTTTTGATGGATTTTTTTCATCTCTTTAAAGTTGAGATTGTGTTCCACCTTTAAGTATTTGCCTTCCAGTATGAGGTGGAAATGTAGGTAGTGATACCTTTATTTTCTTTATTTCTTTAAAACATACATTACTCCTCTCTTGTCAGGGTAAACGTAAGGATGCGATGGACACAGCAGATGAGGCTTTTCCAAGCAGCAACAAGCGCTCAGGCCGCTCCTTCATAGAGAGCTTCTCTAAACGCAAGGTAAACTCTCCTGTTGTCTCATTCAGTTTTCTGCTTCTGTGAGGACGACAAACACTGACACTGTAGAACTGACCTGTTGACACAGAGTTTGCATTATTATGAGTTATTGCTTATTAGTGAAATGATTGGTTCAGGTGAAGACAGCATATCTAAGCATATTTAAATATATGCACACTAATTCAGAGAGTTGCTTTTTGTTAGTTAAAGTAGGATTCAATTAATCAATTAATATCATCTTTATGTATTTGATATTGACTAGACTAGCACTCTTACAAAAGATGGTTAACCTGCATTAATTTATTTGCATCATGGGCGTAGATTTGGCATGGACGGAAGGGACATGTCCCCACCAATATCCAGCGATTATTGAATTGTCCCCACCAATAATTTGATCTCTTCGAGTAAAGAAAAACAAACCCGATAGAAAAAAAACAAACAAAAACGATCTGTCATCATCTCATTCACCCAGCGGTGCAGAAAGAGTTAAATTACGTTCACTACTGGAGTCCTACCTCATGTGACAAATGTGGCCAATGTGATTGGCTGTGCTTTCAGGGAGCTCTGTTTAGTTTTAGCAGCAGCAAACCTGCGCTGCGAGGAGGAGAGGAGGATGGCAGCAAAAAGGAAGAACCTGGATATAAGAAAGTATTTTTCAAAGAAACCTGTAAGTCACTTAAAGCAAAGTTCACTCATAAAATGTGTCCATCACAATAACGTTACAGGCTATGCTAGGCTTTGGCCCACATCAGTCTAAAATTGTATGCAACCATGAATAACGTGTTTTGGAAACTAACTGCACAACAGGCAGCACTATTAGTTCTCTCAGTCTCAGAGCAGCATTTCTAATTTTGATTGAAACTGTCAGAGAAAACGGCAGCCTCGAGTAAGCCAGGATATTAGTTTACAGAGGCTGTTAGAATTATGTCTAACGTTAAAATGTTGGTGACACAGTAATTTCATCCTAATGGCACTGACATATTCATAGGGTTGATTTTTGAGGCAAAATATCATCATGATTTTACAAATATTCCACCTTGTAGTGCAGTTTGCCCAAATTTTTTAAAAATGCACTCACACTACAAACATTACTGACGAGTGACTCATCAGTAATGTTTGTGTAGTGCGCCTAAAATGTTGCATAATTTTGCTGAGAGATCTGTTACTTTGGGGTAATCTTAGATGAGTAGTTTTATGGACAAAAACCACCAGGTCATTCAGTGTTCCCTTAGTGCTAATGTGTCAGAGATGTTGGTGTACTATAACTGAAGTAATGCTGTTAAGTCCTTAAAGTCATATTCTTTTATTGTCATGACTGTATTTGAAGCTATTTTTATTTTTGTATGATATCTGATTTATATGGAATATGGCTGAAGTAAACTAAAGCCTAAAATACTTAGTCAGTCATTTGTTTAATAGTAATTTAACATTATATAATTCACATATAAAACTATGAATTGTAATTTTAAATGGTTTAAAAGCATGTAGAATAGCATATGTAGGCAAGTATATTTCTCCTTTTTTTAAAATCAAGAAGCAAAAACAAAAAGGAAAAAAAAGAAACAGGGCAGGGTTCGGTGGTTGAATCAGCCGTCCCCACCAATGCCTAAGCCAAATCTACGCCCTTGATTTGCATCCTTTGTTGTGATGACTAAAAGACTTCTTTAAAATTAAGTTTATGTCTGTTATTATACATCTAATCAAAAGCATCCATGATGGCTTAAAATGTCATCTTCTTGTCTTTTCAAAATGAAAGAAAAACTTTGAACAGTCTCGTGTGCTTCCTCACTCCTCACAGAAAAAGGCATCCAAGCTGAAGAAGGTCTCAAGCTTTGAAGACACAGACACAGACCAAGAAAGCACAAGTAGTGCTTCACGTGCCCCGCTGCATCACAACAAGTATGACACACCAACGCACCAGTGTTTCATTCAGACACACAGTCTCCATGCAGAAAGGTTAACAAAGACGTGCTGTCAGTAAAAAGTTCAGACTGAACTTTTGAGTCTGTTATATATTCAGATCATATTTATTTTGTAACTGTGGGTATTGTAGAAAAATCTGACAAATCTGAAACTTACCAAATGTGGCAGCTTTCAAAGGGTCTGAACATTTTCAGAATGCTTCACTGTGCTGATCACATACAGGCATACCCACTGCAACACAGCAGTGCCGCCAGTCTCTAGTCTCATCAGGTTATTTTGACGAATGCTAAATCACCAGAAATATCTCTTTTTTTTTTTTTTTTTTTTGTAGTAACCCAGCTAATAATGATTATGAAAACCAAAATGGGTTTATAGCTCTTCCTCGCAGTCTTTGAACATACTTTTGAATATCAGTCAGGGCAGTTTGTGTTCTTATTGTTTTCATTTGGATGGTGGTCTGTAAAGTACAACTTACATAGGCTAGTGTCAAATCACAACAGTTTATAGTCCTTAATATTGTAATGTAAAAACCCTACAACAATACAGACAAAACAGAAAAACGCAACAATCATATGACCCACTATGAGCAAGCACTTTGGCGACAGTGGGAAGGAAAAACTCCCTTTAAACAGGAAGAAACCTCCGGCAGGACCAGGCTCAGGGAGGGGCGGGGCCATCTGGGGTGAGAGAAGGAAGACAGGATAAAGACATGCTGTGGAAGAGAGACTGAGGTTAATAACAAGTATGATTAAATACAGTGGTCTACAGAGGTCTATTAACACATAGTGAGTGAAGAAGAAACACCCAGTGCATCATGGGAATCCCTGGCAGCCTACACCTTTTGCAGCATAACTAAGGGAGGATTCAGGGTCACCTGGTCCAGCCCTAACTATATGCTTTAGCAAAAAGGAAAGTTTGAAGCCTAATCTTAAAAGTAGAGATAGTGTCTGTCTCCTGAATCCAAACTGGAAGCTGGTTCCACAGAAGAGGGGCCTGAAAACTGAAGGCTCTGCCTCCCTGTGAAGAGAAAAGTTATTAGAAAGGCAAATGAAGTCACACTCAGATATCTAATTTTTACATGCGCATGGGCGGTCAGTCCGATCTGCTCTGCTGTCAAAGTGCGCACAACAGATGTGACAGAAAAACCGTGCAGGGCTCTCAGCGCATTCTTTATTTATACTCCAAGTGAGCTTTAAAGGAAGTAGGAGTGGTATGTTCAGTATACAAAAACGTTTCCATAATAGGAGAAACCTTTAGCTTGTCTGTTGAAATAGGAGATAGCTTGGTATGTATAGAAACTTAAACATTTCCTTAAAAGGAGAGTGAGAGAGGGGGGTGACCGTTAACTCAGGATGTAGTATGTATGTCACCGCATTCCTCTACACATCTGGTTCCACTTTCCTTTCCTGTGGTGGTTCCAACTCACAAGCTCTCCTATCTTAAATGAAGCTACAACTAAACAATAATCACAAAACTAAAAAATCTCTTATCATTCCCTCCTGTTTGTAGCGATTTTAAGCAAATACATCAATGTGTTTCAGACACAGACCCTACATTGTGAGTGCTTTCGGTCTGGTCGTCATAAAATGTGTATCATTCAAACATAATCATTCATCACATTTGTTTCATACTCATCGTCTTCTCCTTCTTCCTCGTCTGGCACAGTGACATATGCAACAAGAGATTGGGATATCATTCTTGATACCATTCCTCTTACACAGGGGATAATGCATGTAGTAAAGATACAAAACATAATAAGTATTAGGCCAATAAACATTAAAACCTTAAGCATCAGTGTTCTCCATGAGCCGCTCATAAACCAATTCCACCAATTACTTTGTAAATTTGCCCAATCGGTTACCTGTGCCTGTTTAACGTTTCTAAGTAATTGTAGAGCATTTGTCATATTATCAGAATGCACATTGTCTGGAATATATGTACAACAAGTTATATTAAACAAAACACAGTCCGCGCTTTTCTGCCAAGATCATGTCCAGAGCAACTCTGTGTTGCATAACAGTTATTCTTATGGCATCAATTTCCTGATTTTGCTCTTTGTTGATGCTGGTCGATGCATTTAAAAACAGTCCAAAACTATAGTCCAATAGTCAGGAGGTCGCTGTGGTTTAGGACAATTCCTAAATATTGATAACCTAGACTGGCAAAGCTTGCTGCGCATGTCACTTGAATCATGTTCATAAGTCTGCCATATAATGTAGCATGCTGTGTTGTAGTAGGCATGTGTGAGCATATATAACAATCTTTGTCTTCTTTGCGATTATATATGTATCTATACCAGGCGTTGTTCATCCAGGGATGGATGTGGTCCTGTGTCACTTCAGCCAGGTGTGAGTTGTCATATGTCCATGCTCTTCTATGCATGTTGGCTTCTTGATCCTTTAAGTGCATCAGGGTCCATGCTGTAAGCAGCAGGGCCAAGGTGGTAAGCAGAATAATCTTCATGATGACCAGACACACCGATTTACTCTGGTGAGTAGACTACAGGCGAGAAGTAGAAGGCGGGATATACCCAATCAGCCCTCCCTTCACCTGTAGATCACCAAAGAGTCGGGATGGTGGTGTCTTTAGGTTGTGCTGTCACTCACTTCCATTTTTGCAATGGCTCTGGTGGATCCAAGAGGGCCTCTCAGCGATTTTGCAAGCTGTTGGCGTCGTTAGGAGTACTTGGTATGGACCTTCCCACCGGGATGGGTTCCAATTCTTTCTCTGGAGTACTCGTATAAGGACCCAATCGCCTGGTTTTAATCTGCAAGAGACTTGAGAAGCGTCGCACGGCAGTTCAAAACAATATCCCTATTTTCTACTAGTTTTGCCATTCATTCTACTAAAGTTGTCTTTCTAACAGATTTATCTATTGGTTCACTTTCATCAATTCATGCATCTTTTCACTGAGGTCTGATTCAAACTATCTTACTTCTGATTCTTTCCAAAAATAATTTCACATGTAACAATTTATATATGTGTGTTTTCTATTTTTGTTTACCTCTTTATTGTGATCTGGTGGACATCTCTAAACACCATCATAAGTTCAGGCTTCAATTTCAACCCAATTATACTCCTCTGGGCTTCACCTTCCCACTGGCCCCTGTACCCTTCTCAAAGTGTCCTTTGTTGTCTTAAATCTCCAGCAAACACAATCTGTTTCTTCTCTGTTTCTTCCTTCTTTTCTTGTTTCTTTTGTTTATTCTCACATCGTCTATCTGCCTCTCTCTTCCATGCTTGGAAATATTCTAATTCTTACGTGCGTTTTCCTTCTTTCTTTCTTTATTTTGTCTCTCCTATTTCTTTCTGTAATGCTTCTTTAAGTTGTATTAATGCAGATGGGCTACATTCTCATTTAGTCTTTTTAGAATTTCTCCATCTTTGCACACTAATTTGTCCGGCGCCTGGACACTTTTTTCCTAACCACTGTTCGTCAACAGTAAACTTAGTGGGCTAATTACCCATTAAAACAGAACTGCAGAGCCTTCTCTGGTATTAGACTTAAAGAGTGGTTACTGACTACGCCCTTCTACTCCACTCTAATTAGTGGAGCGGTGTCAGTTTTATGAGGCGGAACTCAACCGTTCTCTTTTGTCACCAGTACTTCAGCTACTGACAGGAAATAAAATGACAATAACAATGAGAGTGATTCAGCAGCGTATTTGTGCTGTTTAAATCAATTCACTCTCAACACACAGAAAACACAAACATTTAAACAGACATTTCACACAATCGCGCAGACCTTTTCGGAAGGCCAGTCCTAAAGCTTTTATTTTGAAAATCCTTTCGGCGGATCAGTCCAACGCTTTTATTTTGAAAATCCGTTCGGTGGATTACCCCAACGCGTTTATTTTGAAAATCCGTTCGGTGGATCACCCCAACGCGTTTATTTTGAAAATCCGTTCGGTGGATCACCCCAACGCGTTTATTTTGAAAATCCGTTCGGTGGATCACCCCAACGCTTTTATTTTGAAAATCCGTTCGGTGGATTACCCCAACGCGTTTATTTTGAAAATCCGTTCGGTGGATCACCCCAGCGCTTTTACAAATCCGTTCGGTGGATCACCCCAGCGCTTTTATTTTGAAAATCCGTTCGGTGGATCATCCCAGCGCTTTTACAAATCCGTTCGGTGGATCACCCCAGCGCTTTTACAAATCCGTGCAGTGGATTAGACTAATTACACCCTTTCGGCGGGTGAGACCAAAGTTCGTTTTACGCGAGTGTAAATGAGTGACTTCCTTTACCTTCCCAAGATTCTCTGGCTATGTTGAAAGTCAGCCACTGGATCCCAGCGTCGTGGACCACTTGATAAAACACTGGCCAGGAATCGAATTTTAGCGTCCCTGGACTTTTTCACTCCTACCTAGAGGACAGATTTCAGTGCAGCTTTCCACGACGGCAGGACACAGCGGCCGATGCTTCCTCTCCGGCTCGGAGGACCAAGAAAATGTGAAGAGAAAAGTTATTAGAAAGGCAAATGAAGTCACACTCAGATATCTAATTTTTACATGCGCATGGGCGGTCAGTCCGATCTGCTCTGCTGTCAAAGTGCGCACAACAGATGTGACAGAAAAACCGCGCAGGGCTCTCAGCGCATTCTTTATTTATACTCCAAGTGAGCTTTAAAGGAAGTAGGAGTGGTATGTTCAGTATACAAAAACGTTTCCATAATAGGAGAAACCTTTAGCTTGTCTGTTGAAATAGGAGATAGCTTGGTATGTATAGAAACTTAAACATTTCCTTAAAAGGAGAGTGAGAGAGGGGGGTGACCGTTAACTCAGGATGTAGTATGTATGTCACCGCATTCCTCTACACATCTGGTTCCACTTTCCTTTCCTGTGGTGGTTCCAACTCACAAGCTCTCCTATCTTAAATGAAGCTACAACTAAACAATAATCACAAAACTAAAAAATCTCTTATCACTCCCATTCTACTTTTAAATACTCTAGGAACAACAAGTAAGCCTGCAGTGTGAGAGCGAAGTGCTCTAATAGGGTGATATGGTACTACAAGGTCATTAAGATAAGATGGGGCCTGATTATTTAAGACCATGTATGTGAGGAGCAGGATTTTGAATTCTGGATTTAACAGGAAGCCAATGAAGGGAAGCCAATACTGGAGAAATATGCTCTCTTGTTCTAGTCCCTGTCAGCACTCTTGCTGCAGCATTTTGGATTAACTGAAGGCTTTTCAGCGAGTTTTTAGGACTTCCTGATAATAATGAATTACAGTAGTCCAGCCTGGAAGTAATAAATGCATGAGCTAGTTTTTAAGCGTCACTCTGAGACAGGATATTTCTAACTTTAGAGATGTTGCACAAATGGAAGAAAGCAGTCTTACATATTTGTTTAATATGTGCATTGAAGGACATATCCTGGTCAAAAATGACTCCACATTTGCTGTTTTACACCTAACTGATCATTGTAAATAACTAATACAGCTGGGTCAAGTCATGGCTTTTTAAGTAACATCTTAATTACTGCCAGCTTGAAGGCCCCTCTACTCTGATCACATGGAAAAAGGGGCTCACGCAAAAAGGGTGTGGGCCATTATCAACAGAAGCTTCATGTGAAACCATTGTGAGACTTTGCCTTACCCTGTCATGTGACCTATTGAGATCACCTGCCGCAGGGTGTGAGTGGGCGTTAAGGCGTCTGGGAAGGATTTCAAAACTGGATTATAGATGGCAGACAGTTGGTGTCATAAGCTGTTCAAGGATGGTCGTCCACAGTGGACATAGATGCTTCTTTCACTCCTCTTTCAGTCTTCTCTGTCCAAAATGTGAACATTGGATTCCTTTGACCTTTAGATGCAGATGGACAGCTGAGTTTTGTCCTGTTGAGGTGGCTCTTCTGTGTTGTGCTATGTGTTTATAGAGTAGCTGTTTGGTTTCTCCAGTGTAGAGGTCTGAGCACTCCTCGCTGCACAGCACACACTGTGTTGTTTACTTTGTGTTTGGGAGTTTTGTCTTTGGGATGAACCAGTTTGTGTCTGAGAGTGTGGCTGTTTGTCATTGTTCTGTGTGTCGTACTGTTTCTCCCTAGTTGCTTCTTTCCCACCACTTCACTAATTTGATGAAAACCCAATTAAGCCCAATGTTTTAAGAGCTTTCTTTACATGTGTGTGTTCCTTTTATTTCCCTTCTAGCTCTTTCTGACTCAGGGAACAGTTTTTCCCCTATGTTCAGGGTTCTGATGATTTTGTGTTCCAGGGGTTGGTGGGAGTCAAAGAATAGGTACTGGTCTCTGCGTGTTTGCTTCCAGTTAAAAAAAACAATTGAATCGTCTGATTATGTAGACGAGAGGTTATTTTGTTGAGAAGATCAAACACTTTATAAGAAAAAGTCCTGAAAATCTGTAATGCTGTATCACCATTTTCCTGCTCCTGCATATGAGCTGAAATCAGCTGATTGTAGTGTAAGTGTGCAGAAGCAAAAGCCACTCAGTCTGCGTGAGGTGTGTCTAACTGGTTCCCTTTGTCTTTCTGTTTAGTGGTCCAATATCCACAATTTTCTAGATAGAATTTTCACATTTTGTGTGATGGTAGATCAAAAACAGCTTGAGCTGATGTAATTTTGTTGAAAATCAGGTCAAGGTCACACCCAATGTAAAAATCAGCAAGAACTTTACGTTACTGACAATTTTTTATGGATTGTTTTCAAACTTCAAAACATATACCAGGCCTCGAGGGACACAAACACCTTGGTTGGCTAAGCGTTTGACTCTGTCATGGCTGGTGCCCAAGTTCAAAGTTTAACTCAAAAAAAGAAACTATATCGAGTAAAATATCATAAGAAAGGGTGTAGAGAGGGGTGTACACCACACTTTCTACTTTTTCACACACTTTAGGTTTGAACCCTGTTCAGCTCTATCCTATGATGAAACATTTCTATCCTGATGGGAGGGGTCAGTGCATCGCCTGGAGGACCTGAGTGCCCACTAAAAGGTTTCAGCTCAAATGAACACCTGTGTTTTGCTGACACGTTCAACAACACTTGAGCCAGCCACATCCCCTGAGACTTGGAGACTCAAAACCAACTCTGTGTGATGTTTTTTTCCTTATCTTGCCAGCTGTTTCCACACATGTGTCACCTTTTGTCTTTTGTCTATTCTACAGAAAGAAGAAAACCATGAAGCTGTCCAGAGCTCTGTCAGATCTAGTCAAATACACGCAGTCTGTGGGTCTCTATGACATCGAAGCACAAGGTTAGCAAATGTATTTTCACTGCACAAAGCTTAGCTTATGGTGACAGTGCCCTATAAGTAGGGATGGGGAATTGATCATTATCAGCTATCGATTTGATTATTTATCAGTTCTCTTATCGATTCTTGTTGGCTCTGCTTTGAGAGTCAACCATTGCTAAGCAGCATGTCAAAGGGATTACATTTGTATAAATTCATTGCTTGCTGTGAGGTCAAATATCTGTGCATGTTGGAGGTAGTTCCACTCTTTGTTGTTGGTCCTTACTCAAAAAAGTAATGTATTACACAGAACACCTTTCTTAAAAGTAATGCAGCATGTTACTTAATTGCTCCCAGAGAAAAGTAACTTATTACACTACTCAATACATTACTTTCCTGTGAAACGCACTGTCTCTTCATTACTATTTAAGAGTATAAAGCTATACGCTACAGTCCCACACACCGACACAAATCTCTATCCTAATGCTATTTTGTTGATAGCATGATGCAGAAATGAAAACCAGGGCAAAGTGATTCTACAGTAGAAACATGAACAGGTAGAAACTGAGGCTGCAGCCTGACTGCTCATCACTGCTGGTTTTACCTGTTGAAGTTGAGGGTCCGGCTGCTGGGCTGTGATCGGCAGCTTTAACATCATTCTGTTAAAGCTGTCGATCACACTCACTTCTTGGCTAGCTTAGCCAAAGTTATATTAGCAGCATAATGCAGTTTTTTCTGTGCTCTATGCACTCGCATCCTTTGCGCAGTAAAAATAAAATAAATGTCCGTATCCACTCGGTGCACCATGTCGTGATTTTCCTCTTCCTGCACATGAACTGAAGTGCAAGTGGAACTGAGATCAAAAGGCAAGCAGTCTAACAATTCCAAGGAACTGAACCACTGGTTATCTACAAAAAACAGTTCTCAGTTTCCCATCCCTAACTATAAGTGTAATGTACCTACTACTGCATTTTCTTTACTTGGAAAGTTTATGAGCCTCAGGAAGAAAACTGTGCTATCCTTGGCAGCTAACTGTGGCTGGCAGGTATCATCTCTGAGTGAGACTAAAGCCCACCAGGTGATGCAGCAAAAAGCATCGTCCTTCATTCAGTTCAACCAGCGGCAGCTGTCCCGCATCTATCCTTCCTCGTACCGTGTGGACTCCTCCAACTTCAACCCTCAGCCCTTCTGGAATGCTGGGTGCCAGCTTGGTATGAATGTTGAAACTATATTCAGTATGGCCAAACATTTAGTGTAATAGCAGATTATGAGGGATGCTTTCAGTTTGTCATGACTAAACTAATGTAGGTGGTGCTCATGCCAATTGGTTTTCCCTCAGTGGTTGTTACCCAGCATATTAAAGGTTTCCAATCTATGAACAATGAAGTGAAATGCTTTGATTTCAGTTGCACTCAACTACCAGTCTGAAGGCCGGGTCCTCCAACTCAACAGAGCCAAATTCTATAGCAATGGCAACTGTGGCTACATCCTCAAACCGGCCTTCATGTGCGAAGGTATTTCACTAGTTTGTCATTTTTCAGTGTGTTATCAGTTTCATTGCCTTTCATTAGTTTTGATGCTTATTTTTGGTTAATGTGAGAGTGGAGGAAGATGGAGAAAGAGATATCATCCATAACTGTACAGGACATGTAGCAAGAAGAAGAATTAAAGAGGCTGTGCATCTTTCCATGTTTGTTTGTTTGTTTTTAACTGAGCAGGTCCCTAACTGCTTCTAATTTTTCAGTATTTAGTATTTAGTTTATTTAATGCTCTCCCTCTCCTCTACTGTTCTTTAGTTCACTTGAGTTTTCCAGTGTTTTGTGTAGAGAACCAGGTAGGCTCAGACTGGATGTGTGTGTCCTGCTTTTTATAATATCACAAAATAAAGTTTAAAAAATTCATAGTTGAAGTGGTTGACATTTGTCATTTTATTACAATAAGTGAAGAATCACAAGTAGCGTGTAATCATTTTACCCACTGCAGGTGCCTTTAACTCCAACGTGGAAGACCCCATTCCTGGTCAGATGAAGAAACAGCTGGTGTTAAAGGTCATTAGTGGACAACAGCTGCCCAAACCCAAAGACTCAATGCTGGGAGACCGAGGAGAGGTAGGACCACAGACTAGATTTATAGGATTGAGCTTCCACGTTGAACTGAATGAATATGGGATAAATCTGTAATCATCCTTACAAGCAGCACCTCCTCAAAATGTATTTTTGCAGAGAAGGCTCCTTACTTTTAGTCTGAATGATTTATGGGTAGGCCAATGTAAGCTATTTGCTGTTCTATGGGTATTTGTAGGGCTGGGTATCACCACTGATTTCTACAACTGATTCAGATTCACAAGGTTTCGATTCGATTTATAATCCTGATCATTTATCTTTTATATGTACTTCTAAATTAATGTTACGTCCCTCTGCAGCCCCTAATCTCTTCAGTGGGTTGAGCTGTTGCTAATTGACCACACCTGACCAGGTGTGGACAAAAGGATACCTGAGGCAGGCTTTCAGGAAGCCTCACTAGCCGTGCCTTGGTGGTACCAGCCATGTTAGCCAACCTGCTATGCATTTTAGGATTAAAACCTCTTCTCACCTACAATCTGGTGTTCGTCTCCTTATCTATGTTGCGGCTTTTGAGACGGGTCGTAACAATTAAAAATGTTAAATTTTAAATTATTTGACTGTTTTTTCTGCAATTACAAACTCAGTGTAAACTATCGATGTATAAAAACAAAGCTGACACTGTGAGACTTCATCAGAGGTGTGAGGATCACAGCAGATGCCTTTGTGTCAAAGTAACTGTGGATAAAAACAGAAAAACATGAAGGAGATTTCCTGGCCTGACTGGCCTGAAAACTGAAGAAAACCATGAATCAGCATCTGAACATTACCTGATGCTGCTGAAGTGAAGCAGAGCAAAGTTAGAGAGGTTTGATTACAGACACAGTTGAGCAATCATTTGTAAAAGTTTAAGTTTCTTAGGTATTGAACAGCAGAAATGAGATTTCATGGTCCCAACTTTGTGGTAGCAGTTTGGGGATGGCTCTTTCCTGTTCCAACATGACTGCACAAAGATATGGATGAGAGAGTTTGGCGTCGAAGAACTTCGTGGCCCTGCACAGTCCTGACCTCAACCTGATAAAAAACCTTTAATTAAAGCAGAGACTGCAAGTTAGGCCTGACCTCTGACTGCTGAAAGAATGGTCAAAATTGTAGATGTCTTAAAGCTGTGCAATGTCTTTCTGACAGATCATTGATCCCTTCGTGGAAGTGGAGATCATTGGCCTCCCAGTGGATTGCTGCAAGGAACAGACCAGAGTGGTGGATGATAATGGTGGGTCTCCATTTAGTCGTGAAATGTCAATTGTATTTAAATGGTGCATTTCAATTTCTCAAACTCAATGTGCTTGACACACAGAAGAAAACGACATAAAAACCGATGTAGGTTTACAATGAAAACAGATAAAATAAACTTTACAAAGAGATAAAATACATATAAATATATACATCTAGAGTGATGTCGTCCATTGATTTCTGAAGTCTTGACTTCAGCACTTCTGCCAAGGGGCGGATCTGACTGAGAGACGGACTGCATGCTTATTAGCTGATGACTGATGATTGACAAGTCGTTAGCCAATGAGTGTGTGGTTTCATACTACAGGTAATCATCCATCTTAAACATGGTATGACCAAGAAAAGTTTCCACATGACATCCCAACATGAAGCTGTTTATGGACTCCAACTGTTTTTACCTTTTAAACTCTACAGAATTTCTGCTTCCTGAGCCTTCGATGCCATAAATGCAGTACATAGTTAAGTATTTGGTTTAAATCTGATAAAGTTCAGACCTGTGTCCCAGCATTGCTAAACAGAAATGTTAACATTTGGGGCCCAGCTCTTTAACAGTTACCTGTGATGTCTCCGTAGTGTTTTAAACATGGGATTGAATTCATTTTGAAAGGGTGACTTTAGCCTCAGCATTGAAAGGCTTTATGTGCTTTGAAAGACATCACCGTGTGTGTAAAGGTAACTGCAGTTCAGAAATATTAAACTGAATGAACTCATTCATACAGCAGTTTGAAAATACAATATCACCACCTGAAATAATTACAGGAACACATTCAGAAAGTTGAATGGGGATCTCATTAGACAGTTAATGGTGCTCAAGATTGCTTTTGTGACGCACACAGGCAAAAATTATATATATAAAAAACAACAGAGGAGCTTTGCTATCAGTGATGTAGTTTCTTGCTAATAGATGCTGTTTTTTTTGTTTGTTCTTTTGGAACAGCTAACTAGTTTTTGCTGACCTCTAGTGGTGTGCAAAGCCATGTCAGGGTGAACTTGTAGGAGTAATGTCAGGAAATTCAACTAAACATGTCAGCTGAAAGCACCATGCAAATGAAGCTTACTGCAAGTTCAACCTTGCAATTCCTGTGAAGCAGACGCTTCTTGCAGCTTCTAAAAGTAGTCGAGAGTTTTCTGTGGACACTCGCAGTCACGTCAATGTCCAGGTGTTTGCATGTAGACATCTGTGGTTTGTTGTTGTGCTTTGTACATATATAATATAATATGGTGAATCTGTGTGTATAGTTTGACAGGTTTCTGATATATACTTGAGGAGCCCAGCAAGACGAGACATGCACAGGCAGC
The DNA here is from genome assembly GCF_051167445.1 of Perissodus microlepis. Taxonomy (NCBI): domain Eukaryota; kingdom Metazoa; phylum Chordata; class Actinopteri; order Cichliformes; family Cichlidae; genus Perissodus; species Perissodus microlepis. The sequence goes on from NC_140480.1 coordinate 19,843,392, forward strand.
ACCAAAAACTCTCTCTCTCAAACACACCCTGAATAACTGATGAGTGCAACGATAATTTGCTGCCCTGTCTCTATTGCTCTTTTGTATGCCCGTTTGCCAAAATGCTGTCCTCTTATCTGCCTTACTCTTATTGTGCTATCTATCATATTATTTCTCCTATCTGCTCTTCCTTTGCACTCACCTCCCACACATATCTCCCCTATCCCATCCCTTCTGCATCCCTATTTGGGATGGTTCTGTAGGTTTCAACCCGATGTGGGAGGAGACTCTGGTGTTCATGGTTCACATGCCCGAGCTGGCCCTGGTTCGTTTCCTTGTGTGGGATCATGACCCAATTGGCCAGGACTTCATTGGCCAGCGTACCATTGCCTTTAATAGCATGATGCCAGGTAAGACATGGTGCTGCTTTTGGATGGCACTAACACTCGTTCAAGGTTTTCTGCTGTGTTTTAGTGATTATATACTTAAACAAGGTACTCGAACCGGAAACTCACTATACAAACTCACTATACATCTACTATATGTAACTAATTTGGTGCTCTTGATTCCGAGTCTCTGCTAACATCATGTCAATTGATAGTTTTGCTGCTGGTTGAGCTGGTATTTATTGGGTATTTGGCTACAGCCATTCCTTTGTGGCTGTTATATTTGAGTCCCTGATAAGGCAGCTGTCTCTGACATTTTTGTATGCAGGCTATCGCCATGTGTACTTGGAAGGAATGGAGGAAGCTTCCATCTTTGTTCATGTAGCTGTGAATGACGTCACTGGTAAGGTGGGTATTACTGCAGAAACCAGCTTAAAGTCTTGCTCACCTTTGCTCTCAAACAGAAATGTTCATGAAAGCGTTGTGCACTGACAGCTTTTACAGATGTTCTTGTAATGAATATACAATAAACTTTACCTTAGGTTATTTCACCAAAAACCAAATTATAATACCAAAATCTGTGTTTTGGTATTATTATTATTATTATTATTACTACTACTACTACTAATACTACTACTAATAATAATAATAATAACGTAAATTGTTATTAAACTGTTTTTCTACAAAAACTTCTTTTCATTTTCTTTTTGAAATATTGTTTGAAAATACAAAAAACCTAGAAACAAAACAAAACTTGTCTCCTAATCATAAGATTAGGAGACTTTCTAATAGCAGAATATCCACTCCAATCTTAGCCACACGTCCTTGCCTCCTTTTGTTTATTGCTTTGTGGTTATTTCAGCAAAAACTGAACTATGTACTATGTAACCTAGACCATATTCAGACATGTAAAATATATACATTATTATTGTTATTATTATTATTGTTATGCTTTTAAACTTCAGTTCAGTGTAAATTTCAGTTTTCTGTTCATAAGAATTATACTGACTGCACCTGTTTTTGCAGATCACACTAGCTTCAGTGTTATTCCTCCTTCAGCCCATATTTTCGATGCCCTCAGCTATCAGTAGCTATTTAGTAAATGACCACTTTGTTGTCCACATTGTCCTTGTTTTGAAGTTGCCTTTCTTGGAGTTGCTGTGTGACTCCTGTTTGAATGTCCCCTAGCCCCAGCCCACCTATTTTTTCTCCTTTTATCATTCTCCTCTCTGATTTCCACTCTCTCCCCATGTCTGTTTGTGATTGCAGTGGACCTCTCTTTTATGAAATGCTCAACATAGAAGCAAACAATGTTTAGGAGTCCTGAAGCTGCCACTCAAAACTTGGGTGTAGTGAGATCCAGTCAGAATCTTGCATGAGCCACATACCCTGCATCATTCTCCTCAATGCACACCCCCTCAAATTGTTCAACTGTCCATTAAATTAAAGTACTGAAAATTGTAAGGTGGCAGAATGCGATTGTTCTGGTCCCACTTTTTTTCCCAGCCTCTGCAGTTTTTGGTCTAGGCAGTGAAATTCTTTCAGTATAGGTGTCTATGTACTAGACGTTCCAGAAACTTAAAGAAGCCCAGTCGCTTTCTTTCCAAGCTCTCTAAGAATTAATTGCCTTGCCAAGAACTCTTTCTACAATAGTCAAGATCCCGAAAAGATGAGGTGAGTTAGCCTGCTGACATGGTCTTTGTTCATTTGGTTATACAGTACTGTCCTAGTAATTTGACTAGTCAGCAATGTTCAGCACTTAAATCCGTGGTCTAAAAATGATCTTCACAAATTATGATCTCTAGGCTGGGACTGTTTTTGAATTTACAGCCATCTTGATGGAAGTTAATTTTAGTTAGTTTAGTCAATTAAGACCCCGAGACACTGAGTTTCACAATCATCACGGCCACAGTGTCCTTCTTTTGTTCCAGTCATTGTAACCTTTGACCTTCTGTTTTAGTGAAAACATCCATGCAGTGTTGAGAAGGTTTTTGTTCAACTTTGCCAGTTACCTTCAAGCATGTATACATGTAACTGATATTTTGCTACAGGATCTTCAGCTGGTTGCTTAAAATGTCTAACACTTTGAATCCAAGTGGATTTCAAAGCTAGTCAGCATGGTTGCAGCTGGATGATCATGTCAGTGTGATCTATGAGAGATCAGTCACACATGTGCGTTTCTGTAGGAAATGTGGATTTAATTTACTCTCCTCATTTTAAGCATGCTCATTATACTAATCCTATGTATGTACTACTGCAGTAAATTCATTGGGTGCAATGAATTTAGTGTAATATGGCAGATTTTTTTCAATATCTTCAACTTATTTGGGAATTGTGTTTGGCAATGATGTCCTGTTGTGTTTTTGTCAGGCAAGAGCAGCCAGCGGCATAAAAGGGTTGTTTCACAGAAACCCAAAGCAGGCTTCCCTGGACAGTCACACTGCTGTACAGCACAGCCGTAAGAACCCGTTTGGGGCCCACCTCCTGCGCCGCACGGCCAGTGCACCTACCAAAGGTCAACCCAAAATCAAGAAAGGTTTACCAGACATTGCAATTGACACCAAAGACTACAGCTCAGAGGGAGCTAGTGAGGAACGAGAGTCCGGGGAGGGAGAAAAGGCCTCTGCTGCTACCTCTCAGCACCACAATGGGGATTCACTGGCACCCCAACAAACCAAGGGACCGTGGAACCATTCCGACACAAATTTTCATCCCGAGGAAGGTAAAGGTAAGCGCTCGTTCTACACTCAGCGACGACCAATGAGTGAACCTCTCAAGCGCGCCATTCGGCTTCGCATTCATGATCCGCTGGACATGAAGCCAAATGTGTTTGCACGTTTCGCTGTTAGCAGCTCGGGCAGTGTGGGGATGTCCTCCAACTGCATCACATGTGTGACTGGCTCAAGGGGGAGCCCAGAGGCTGAAAGAGAGGGTCAGGTTGAGCAAAAGTCCAAGGTGACAGATGGGGAGAGACCAAAGAAAAGTAACCACTCTTCCTCATCAAAGAGACAAGTCCAGTCAGAACCTGATGCCATGCCCCGGTCCCTAGGTGCCCAGCCCAATGTACAGCAGGTTCCTCCCACACCCAAGACTTCCATGGAGGCCCAATTTCAATACTCGCCCATGCCATTCCCCAGATCTAAGTTCAGACAAACACTTGGTGCCCAGTATATCCACAATCGACCTGGTACGTCACAGAGGTACACCCGTTCCTGCAGCATTCCCCGCAGACGATCCTCCAATGCTGTTACACCAGCACCAAGCCTCGCACCAGACTGCAGGAGCACTCACTGTTGGCAGCAGGCAACACCACCCAACTATGGTGCTGTTTATGGCTCTGTACTCACTAAACTGACATACAGTGACATGAATTCAGGTCTCTTGCTCAGTGACAGTAGTAGCTGCCAGAGCTTTGGCAGTCTGAGCAGTTTGGAGTCTCTTCCTACGCTGCCCCCTTGTTCTATTCTCGACACCCGGAAGAGGGCTGTGGGTACCCTTCAAAGAGAGATGAATGCCCTGTTTGCTCAGAAAATGGAAGAGTTGCGCCATAAGTCTCCAATGTTCTTTGCCGGTAAGATGTATCTGAGGCAGATGTAGAACTCACCAGGTAGATGCTGTGCTGTAGCAGTATTAGTAGCACGTGCTGTCAGCTTTCCCTTTTGCCGTAAGTTAGATCTGTGTTGTGCAACATGCCTCTGATAAAATGAAGTCAAATCCAACCCCATCAATGGCTTCTTAGAGTTCATCTTTGAGTTTTGTAGCTTTCATCAAAGCCTCATGATTGAAATTGTTTCAAATTTGCTTATGTCGTTAAAATCTTCTTACTTTACCCACATGCTTGACAGATGAGAAAAATGGTAAGTTTTTGTCTAGAAACAATAGTAATCATTCAATTTGAACAAAGTACAAAAAACTCAAACTAGACTCTTTTAATTTGTCAAGCAGCTGCTTGTCCTAAACTGTTTTTAGAGAATAATTCAGGGATATTAAAGCATTTAGTTCAGTTCAAAACATTTCTAAAGATAAGGCAAAATGTGGTAATAGATCTATTAATTACATAAAATTGCTCTGTAGGATGCTTTGGTTAATGTTTTGAAAGGTTAGCTTTAGCAAAGTCTTCATAAAAGTTTAAAAAGATCACTTTTCATGATTTTCGACTACTGTATTTTTTGCACTAAAAGGCACACTTTAAAGCCTTTAATTTTCACAAAAATTTACAGTGCTCCTTATAATCCGGTGCACCTTATGTATGAATTCTGGTTGTGCTTACTGACCTAGAACCGATTTTATGTGCTACACGGCGCTCAAAACTCTGTCAAAAAATGTTTTAGACTTTGGTAAGCTACGAAGCCGCACCGCTTAACCCTCCGGTTACGTTCACCCCCACCCCTTACTTTAGTGTTCCCGGTCAAAATTGTCAGTTTTAACAGCTCTTGAGTTAACATAAGAAACATTTTTCACCACCAAATTCTGTTCAGTGGGTGGGTCAATGGGTCGTTCAGTGGTCATTCAGTGGGACATTCAGTGGGTTGTTCAGTAGGTTGTAAAAGTGGGTCTTTCATTTTGTCATTCAGTGGCCCATTCAGGGGGTCAGAGGCCAAAGGGGGGGTGGATTCCCTTTCATTTTCTATGGTGGCCACTTTTGACCTGGAACACCACACCATGTAACAAAGTTGATTAAAATACCCAAAATTCAACGAAAGAGGTGCTCATCACTTTTATATGTTCAAGTGCATAGTGTTGAGGATGTCATAAGGCCTCGAGGCAATCGGATGTAAAACACAATATTTATGAGTTTTTTAATTTGTAAATTGGTCAGATTTGACCCAAATACGACAGGAAGGTTAATGGATTGTCGGAGCATTGTCGGCTATCATAGTCAGGAGCCTCGCGGAGTAATCTGGGTCCTAAACTCCGTCAGCCTCAGGTCCCAAAGTCAATCACTGATAGTTAAAAACTGTCTAAATTCTTTCATCTTTAATAAAATGATCAGCGTTGCTGCTTTACCAGGTGTAACAATTAAGTTTAACATCCAGGCATCCATGAAAACAGAATTTATTACATTTATGAAATTTAACAGAGTTAGAAGTTAGCAGGAAGTTGGCTCGCTAGCCTCCACCTAAACATGATATAGCATGTTCTGACTGAGAGATTTCTGAAACAAATTAAAACGTACCGCTCTGCTAACACCTCAGAAAACTAAACAGCAGTGACGTTTGTAGAGTTCCTGAAGTTGGGCTAGGTGGTATATAATGATGTGCTACGTGATCGCTAGCGACACAGCTATGTTAGCATAACATAAACGCGGTGAAGCTGGAGGATGAACGCTAACTTTTTTCCACTCGATAAACGTTAACGTGAGGGTTCCCGATGGTTAGGGAGAAATGCAATCGCATGGCAGGATTCTGTAAACGGACCAAACTTCAGTCAGGAGAACAACTGAGATAATCCATCCACAATACGAGGTTAGTCATTAAAATACTGCAACAACATGGGAATAGAGCAGCTGCGAGAGAATTCTACATTAATGAATCAATGATACGGAAGTGGAGGAAGCAAGAAGAATGAGATGAGTAAAGTTTGACTTAACTGACTGTTTTGTTTCATTTAATGCACCTTATAATCCGGTGCATGTTATGGTCTGAAAAATATGGTTTGTGTGGATGCGAAAGAAATTATTTTTTGATCGGGCAAGGATTGCCCACATTCATCTTAGAAAATGTTGTTCAAGGACATCTGGTGCTTCAGAGATAAATGGACTGGCTTATATAGCGCTTTTCTACTCATCTGAGCACTCAAAGCGCTTTACACAACTACTGCGTTCACCCATTCACACCCATTCGCACAAGCACATCTTTCTAAGTGCTTCATAGCTAACATTCACACACATTCATACTCCGATGGATGCATCGGAGAGCAATTTGGGGTTAGTGTCTTGCCCAAGAATATTTGGCATGTAGACTAGGAGAAGCCAGGAATCGAACCACCAACCTTCCGATCAGTGGATGACCTGCTCTACCACCTGAGCTACAGAGATATGTTCTTCTATTTAAAATATAGAAATACATAATAAGAATTTGCCACCGGAACAACTATCCATGGAATGTTTCATGGGTATTTGTTTCGGATACTGGATTTTGCATTGAATCTTATAAAACCCTTTACTTCACCATTGCATTTAATAGCAATCAACGTATATTCAGCTTGAGTCCTGAAACCGAGAATATTTTAGGTACTTAATTGACAACCGCTGAGTCCTGCGAGTCACAAGGTACTGGTGTCTGAGTAATGTCCACACAATCCCCCTTTGAGCCACACATTACATTTTTCAGAGGACTTGACTTCCTTATAAACACCAGCTGTTCTACCTAAACTGACTCCCTTTGAGCCCTTTGCAGTTCATCATGTGATTGCCATTGCTGTTTGATGAACCTTATGGGGGAAGCAAGTTTGTGTAGGGAGCTGAATTACAAGTTTTCTGGCCTGATTACAAGCTGACATCTGTTAAGTCATATGATGCTGGCAGATAAATCCTTTCTAGCAGCGTTATCTACTATCTTTCTTTTCAGTCTAACATGGAGAGAGATTTGTTCTGATATGGAGACCAGTTTTTGTGAGGATGTTTTTTCTTCTGTCCAAAAAGCTGTTTCCTTGCTTACAGTCTCTCTCTTCTCAGTTTGTCTAAATTACCCTTTTCCCTCTGTGTCCCTTTTTGCATGCTCTCTTTCCATCCTAGTGCAGAATTGAGAGGATGACCAAAGTCAGGTAAACTTTGTTAAATGCATGCAGCCTCTTAAATTCATCCATCACCAACTTTTCTCTTTCTCACCATAGTTGTTTGTTCTCATCCTGTTCTCAAAAATACTGTACCTCACCAATGCACCAATTCAGCTTCATCTGTGTTTAGGGTTTTAAATAGAGACTTGGTGTGGACAAGTGGAAAAGACAATTCATTAAATTAATGTCACAGGACCTGCATGATGTAGTACAAAAAAACTTAAAAAATTAAAAATTTAAGTTGGTTTGTAATTATCATTAAAAAAAAAGTGGCTAAAATATTTGAAAGTCCTTATATATTTCCTGGAGCTTTTAAGGTTATAGTGAAGTTGATGAGCATTAACATCAAGCTATGGGAAAGTGTTATTGGAGCTAGGTTAAGAGGAGAGGTAATCATCATATCTCTCCTATGGATCACGTTGAACTTATATGGCTGTAAGACCTAGATACCAATGGTGGTCTGGGATTGGAATATTTAATGCAATAGAGTCACTGCAGTGGGGCGTGATTTGAGCAGAGGGTCCCTGAGCACCCCAGGACGTAGGAATAAAGAGAGACGACCACTCAAGAGCCAAGCGCTCTTTTTCAGGTGTGCTACAGTAAGTCTAGCACTCAGTTTTCAGCTGAAATAAACCACACGGTGATCAGCCCTTTTTCCTGCTGCGACAAAACTACCCCCAGCCGTGTGTGCAAAGCATCAGTCCTCAGAATAAATGGGAGGGAAGAAGTTAGGTCTGGAGCAGGGTTTCACACGAAACACCACCTGGCATTGCTGCATCCACAGGACCAAATCGGGGGCAACTTTTTGGGTGAGGTCTGTTAAGGGACTGGTCTGCTCCCCAAAGTTCGGGACGAACCAGCCAGCCCCAAAACTGCCTCACCTCCGTTTTGGTTTTGTTACAGACAGGATGCAATGACTGCTGGCCTCGCCATCTGAGGGCGCACCTGTCTGCCTCTCAGGTGGTAACCCTCATACTGTTCCTCCCTTCAACTGCAAACATTTTCAGGTTGGCCAGCAGAGACTCCATGACTGCAGCCACATGCTCTGCACAGATGTTACTGTGAATGATAACATCATCCAGGTAGGCGGCAGCTTATGCAGTGTGCTGCTGCATCACCTGGGCCAAGAAGAACTGGAATGTGACCATGGCTCCATACACAACCATATGGAGTAGAGAAGGCTGTTTTTTCCTTAGACTCTGGAGACAAGGGAACCTGCCAGTGGTGCTTGGTGAAATCAAGTATTGTGGAAAATTGAGCAGTTTGTCAACCTGGAGTATGGGATACGCATCAAACTGTGACACCACATTTACCTTGTGCTAGTCTACACAGAACTCTACAGAATCCTCTTTTCACCACAAGAACCAAGAGGCCATACCATCCACTGTATGGCTCTTCTATTACTCCCATCTCCAGCATATCAGCCAATTCCTTCTGAAGTATTTGCCTTTGTTTGTAGGTAATTTGTAGGGCAGTGAACACATTGTCATGCCAGGGTGAGTTTCAGAATGAGAAACTCACCCTTCCTTAATTAGGTCCAACACTCCCCCTGGCTCCCTGCCAAATAGTTTAAAGGAATAACATCTTGTGGAGTCCTGGGATGAGATGAGATGAGATGCTTGTCTGAACTGACTTAATGCCCAATAATTCGGTGCACCAGTGTTTGCCGCACTGGCCAATCAGTCTCCGGACACCTACATGATTCTGCTGTGGCATTGAAGATGTCCAGGAATGCAGATAATCTGTCTCCCATCTTGTCCAGCATGATAGCTTGTGCTGTGGGGAGCTGTGAGGGTGGACCCATATGAAGCCACCAGGTTGTCCAGAACCTGAGTTTCACACTTGGCCTGGACCTGCAGGTTCTCCAGCTGCTTAAGCTGCACTGCCTCCTACTGTCGGTGTATCGAAGCCAGTTCTACCACCACCTGAACCAATGTGTGCACCAGCTGAACGCGCTGTCGGTCCAACATCTTCATTATTGGGGAAAGTTGGGTGCCAATCTAGCAAATTGCTGCTACAGGAGCTCCCAACACATGCGCCATCACACACTGTGTCTTTTTTCAGTGCTTTCTCTTTTATTTTCACACAATTTATTTTGTACTGATGTTTGCTTTACATCACTGCCCGCCAGCTGTGGTCACTCTCCTCTTCTGCCAGTTCCATTTCTTCTACTGCATAGCAGTCCCACACATCGGTCCCTACTATTGTATAAATATGAGAGACATGGTTTGGCAACTACTGACAGAAGCGTCTCCCAGCCTTCCCTGGCAATGCCCCTGAACCCACCTCACTGCCCCTCCCCTGCAGTTAAGCCATAGACCAATCCTGCCACCACAGCAGTAGCACTAACAACAAGACAGGAGGCAGAGCTAGAGGAAGCAGAATGATCAGGAATAAGAATGAGTACATCAAAGGGATAGCTTAGGTTGACCAAGTTGGAGAGGATAGGTTGAGATGGTTTGGACATGTGCAGCAGAAGGATAGCAGATACTTTGGCCAAATTATGTTGTATATCAGGCTGCCAGGGGGGAGGAAAAGAAGAAGACCTCAGACAGGGTTCATGGGTGTAGTGGCAGATGTCATGCAGAGAGTTTGTTTGACAGAAGATGATGCTAGTGACATAATGAGATGGAGCCACTGTGGTGAACCGTAAAGGGAGCAGGCAAAAGAACAGTGCAAAAATTCAGGTCTTACACTGGGACGCCATTATTCTTGCTAGTGTTAGCTAATACTGAGATTGTAACTTTAGCTTTCTGTCATTTTACTGGCAACATTGAGAATAAGCCATTGTGCCACACAGCTAAGATACAACTGCCTGGTTATTGTTGTTTGACAACTTTAGTGCTTTTAAAATCATTTCTGAGCAGAAATGAGTAGAATGCCAGATTATTTCATCAGCTTCATGGTACTGACTTATGTATGATTTCAAAAGCATTTATTTTAGCCAATATTAAATTATGCAATATACAAATCATTAGCATGTCAATATTCAAGCTGATACCAAATACATCAGATCAAAAGATCTCTAGTTTTCAAATTGATTAGGTTTTATCGCCACTAGGTCAGTATTGTGATCAAGCTTATAGAGTTCCTTCTTTTTTTCAACAGATTGTTCTACAGTACACAGAGCAGATGCCCCTCTTCCATTTCTTGCACTAAACCGCAGAAGACACCGAGAGCATCCGTTCTGTTCATCCTGCCTCCACTCAGGAAGAGTATTCACATCACTCCTCATTTACATCAGTACATTCAACACAGCACACCATTCCTTCAAATGGGATGGTACACAGTCCGATTGTGGTGAATGGAAATGCTATGAAACCTTCTACAGTTTCCAAAACCACATCCCTCTTCCTGGCAAACCCTGTTGAGAAAATGTTACTATCAGGATACAGTAAAGACCCTAAAACCAACAAAAACACTTATTTTTACATGGAGCACAAATCAAACCAAACCTGGACACTACAGCAGAAACAAAAAGTGATTCAAGAGTTAAAGTCTGATGACCAAGCAGAGCTACCTCCTCATGCAACCGTGTCAGCTAGAGCTCCTGCAGTCCCTCCAGCTCAGATTAGGAGAGCTTCTTTTAGCCAAGTGCCATCTCACATTCCAATAAGAAGAACAAAAAGTGAGGGCCATGCTCGAGGAGATGTAACCTCAGCTAGGCTGGCTCAGTCAGCAGTACCAGAGATCCATGCAGATGCTACCGTGAATGATTGTTTTTGGAGGAAACTGGAGGCAGGCAACCACCACGGCAGCATATCATCCTCCTCTAGTATCTGTTCAAGTGACACTGCCATTGAAATCTCTCTAACCTGGCCAGAAAGAGTCTCAACAGTCTATCTACAGCCAGCAATACCTGTGACGCTTCCTGGGCCAGCTGCTGTCACCCAGCGTTTGTCTGCGACGATGCAAGAGCAAGTCAAACCTCAATCTTTAGCAAAATGAGTGCCCCAGAGATCAGCTTAATCTCTGTCTTCTGCAGAACCACTGGTAGAGTGAGCCAGCAGAGTGACTCAAAGGAGCCACACCTGGAGCCAGATCTTCATAGAGGAACTGAAGCAATCGTCATCCCCTCCAGCTACATCCACAACAGCTACAGCTTCTTTGTCCAAAAGGCCTTGGAGATCTGACCTCTGATGACATATGGTGCAACTTTGATAGTAAGTACCACAGCATCCTCTGCAATTTCACTGTTAGGCAAACCAAAGACCAATTCCCAAATGGCAGCCCACAGAACTCAGCCAGTCACTTTACAGAACAGTTACGGAAGCTGACTGATGTGAAGCCCCTGACCGCTGGAGATTTCGCTTCACGGGTCTAAAGAATTCCCAGAAGAGCAAGGTGATAAGACCCTGGTTCGAGGGACTGCCTCCAGGAGCCAAAGCAGAGTGTGGTACATTACAAACCGGGCCAGGGAGGCCCAGGAAAGACTGAAGCTTCAAAGTGTTCCAGTACAGAGGTGCAAGCTTTAGGCTTACTCTTAGCACTGGTAGTAGCCCCATTGAGGAGCTTGGGATCCCCGAAGGTGCTTGTTCCATGTCCCAGAGTCCTTGCAGATGCCTAGACCTGCTGAGTCAGCACATGCCTCCCCTATACAATCCCAAACCTCCACCGACCCTGAAAACATTACAGTTTCTTTTTTGCTCAATCTCTAAGAACTGGCTGACTTTAAACTGATTGTAAGAGAGAAAGCCTGAAACTAGTATGGAATAAATTTGCTCCAGCAGAAAACTTTTTATTTATTATTAATATTTTCTTTCTTGTAGAAAAAGCTACAAATCTTGCAAAATACTGGTCTAAAGAAAGGTGTTTTACCACTTATTAGTAATCCATGAACAATCTGTTTGACATTTAAATGTTGTACATTTTGAACCAATGATGTACATTTTTTTGTGCAATCAGGAAACATCTTGAAAATGTTCAACAAATACTGAAATCTGTTTGCACAAAATGTTAGATATTTTCCAGAATGTGTTTAGTGACAAATACCAGGAATTTTTTTTTATGTTGGTTTCGTTGGCTATCATTTGCTCTCATGTTCAAGGGTTTTATTCGTTGTTTTTTTTTTTTGTTTTTTTTTTTTTTTTTTTGTTTTTTTTTTACAAATACAGTAGCAATAGATCTACCTGGAGGTGAGGGGTTTTTCAAAGACGTGTTGTTTTTATTTACTTGAACTGGAATAATTTACTTTGGCTGTGGTAAAAGTTAGATACTATATGCATTTTTATAAGACCGTTAATCCACTAGCAATATTTTTTTAAATTGATGGCATGGTATCATTGTGGGAAATGTGTAGTTAAATGCTAAAAGCCAAGGTTCATCTCATGTTTTTGCTGAAGAAAGGAACGATTCTTAAAGTTCTTCATTTCTCTTTGTGTAGTAGTTACAGTGTAATTTGACCAGGTTTTGCTAACCTTCTCATCTGTGGCATGCTGCAGCATTTAGATGCTGTGTTTTGAAGCAGTGCTGTACTACTCTGTACCAAGTTTTAGCCCTTTTATGCTGACTGCATGTCTTTTATGTACTGTAACCTTTATCCGAATCTTGTGCTTTTTTTTTCAAATATATTTTATATGAAAATTAATATTCTAAACACTGTTTTTATCGTCTAATGATGATCAAAATGGCATCATGTTTGAAACCCTGTGTTTTCAGTAGTTTGTGATACTAAAATAAGATGAAAATTATGCATTTCAAAGCACGTTTATTCATCAGCATCCTGTATTGTTTGTTTGATTTAGACATTGTGAATTAATGATCTGAATAAATCTTAAGTTAATAATACTGAACATTTCACAGCTCATTTATTTAATTTGTACTTAATCTTGTCTGCAGCCGTCTTAGTTTTTTGACAAAGTCATTAGCTGGGTTAATTCAGCCTTGCACAAGGTGACATGTAAAAGCCCTTGGCCTTGGTTTTGGCAGTGTGCTGGCTTCTCTAATTATGGACTCTGCTTGGGTCTGTGTTTACCAGCCATCGCCCCTTTCAACCTTTGGAGGGGAAAAAAAGAACTAGACCCCCTGCAGGAAGACAAAATGTTCCTTGAAGCTTCACAAGAGAGACAAACTTGTTAAGAGATCAGATATTTAAAAGAGACAATACTGTGCTTTTGGACTGGTTTTGGAATCGAGTTGTTGTTTAACTCGGGTTATTTTACTTGTAGCTAAAATATACATTTGCACACAATCATAAAGTTTCTGTTTGAAACACTTCCTAAATTTGGATTTGTGCCTGTTGCCTTGAGACTAGCATTTTCACACTCAAACAACTTTTTTCGTCACAAGTTGCTAGCCAGTGAGTTAGGAAAAGGTTGTGCTTTCTGTAGTAAGGTTAAGACCCTACAATATTAGAGTTAAGACCCTACAAAACACCAACTCTGCTTACCATTTTTAAAGATTAGAAACAAATGCTGGTCTTTGTTTTGCCCCCAACTCCCATGTCAGGATGCCAAAAATGGCATTATAATAGTTTAAGTTTGAGAGCCGAGTTAGTGTACTTGGATCTCAAAGTGTTAGGGTTTGACTCTCCAGAGCTGAGAATCCATGCATTGTTTTCATGGTTTCTCAGGACACTGGCATGTCAGTCAAAGGTTTGTCCATTGTCAGGACTGTGATTTCCAAAGCTGACAGCCACCTCTGGCGAGCTGTCAGACACTGCTAGGCCTCTTTCTCAGCTCTGTAAGACTTTGTGTAGCTCGACATGCTCATTTTAGCGCTGCAGACTCTGCTCCAGCCAGCACACAAATACAAAAGACAGCTTCATTAGGATTCCAAGAGATCTACTGAGTCCCTCTTAAAGCTGTATTTATCTCGACAATTTGGCAAGTTTTGGCCTCTCAACTGAAACCTCCAGGCCCTGTCTAGCACTTAAGGCCTGAGAGAATGGTTTTTGTCTCACAGAATGAATGAAGTCTTTCCTTTCAAGATGAAATCACTGCCTGTTTTGTACAAATAAATCAGTTTGGTTTGCAGCTTATACGTAGAAATTTTTGAGACAAAGAAACGTGGTAGGGAGTGGGTGTTTGGATAGTTTTAACAAACTGCTGAAGATTAATAAAACATTTGTCCTAGCAAATTCAACAAAGGACATAGCTTCACAGTCACCTCTGTTGCTGTTTTGCAGGAGAAATTGAATTTATGATGATGAATCCCTCATGGTTGGTCAGGAGTGAGAGAAAATGTGCTCCAAAACAAAATCCCCCTTCCTCTGAGCCACTGGGACATTCCAGTCCATCCATATGTAAAGGTTACTGCACCACCACACTGTTAAGCTCCCAAACCCTTGACCCATACTCCCCCCTCCTTTGTTGTTAAAGATCCTGTTGTGTAACCTTGCAAAAAACACATGGTAACTGTTTAAAAGTCTGAAAATCTAAGACATAAAGTGATTCTGCCTCAGAAAAACACACCCAGCTCGAGGAAATTGGATACCTCTCAAGACTTTGTAGTTTTTTTGGCCCAGCAGTTGTGGGTTTATCTCCCTGTGAGCCCTTATCTCCTCCCTCTCTGTTTCCCATATAAACCCTCCACTACTTTCAGCCGCACTAAGTCTTTTCAGTGGCCTGCTCACAAGACATTTTTAATTTCTTACCCATTTTCTTGGACTCGCCCCGTGTCCACAATTTTTTTTCTGCATACCTTGCCTGACAGAGCAGAGGTAAGGAAAGAGGTAAGGGTTTTTTTTCTTCATGTGCCAAGTAAAAACAACTGCAAAAAAACATGTTTAAAAGTGTTGTGTCTGCAGATAATTTCAATGTTAAATCAAAGACATTGCTCGTCATAAACATGATCATGTTTTCACAGAAATTTAAAGTAGTCTGTGTCATTTACAGGACGGAAACATGAAAGTCTGCATGGCTTTATTCGTTTGTGTGGCAGTCCTGACTGCATGGTTCTTCACTGCAGGTAAGAATAATGCTACATCTGAGAGATGTGCAATCAAGGAAATTGCCATTAGTTTGTGAGTTGCATTAGATTTCTAAGCACTTTTTTTTAATAATGTTAACTATGATCATGAAACCATGATCTCTTCCTCACTCTTACAAAGAAGTTTTGTTACCTGAACCAAACCAAACAGTCTCAAAAATAAAGCAAAGTCTGAAAATGACAGTTTAACATGGGACACAAACCCAGGTCTCCTGGTTAAAGGTCTAGTAACTGACTAATGTGATCTTTTACAAACCCTTGTTTAATGTGTAGGGATGTTTTCTGATGAGGCAAAATGTTCTAAGTAAGAACAAACAACAATTCAGCTATCAGGGAATTATACATGGGCACTTGTTATTGCTCAATCTCTGCGCTCCTCTTGCTCAAGTTGTGTTTGCTAATCTTAAATCTTAATCCTAAAGTTATTTTCATGTGCACGGGGTTTTTTCAAGTGCTTGACCACATTCTTGTCAGATTTATACATTTTTCTTCCCAGCTTTGTAAAAAGTAGCTGGTACACAAGATGAGGTCTGTTACTTACAGATATTTCCCTTAGAGTCGCGTGCAAAGAAGTTTCTTCCAGAGCTAATAATCAGTGTCAGTACATTGTCTTTGTTGTGCCAAGCTTGAAATAATGGTGAGGTACTGATGGGCTGATTAATCGGAGTTTGTGTCTTTGTGTCTTAGATCTCCAATTGTTTTTCATTAGTTTAATGTACCTGGAGGCAACTATATAAATAAAACTGAATTGAATAAAAGTTTTAAATCCATCCAACTGTCCCTTAATTATTGCAGCCCCACCCCACAAATGAATACTGGGTATAAACATTTACAATTTCAAAAAAAAAAAAAAAAAAATCAAGATCTGGGCCAACTTTTGATACTTTGTTAACCATGATGTTCCCTATCATCCATTTCTCCATTAGGTTTTATTTTAAACAAGCATTGAAAACACCTCCACGCCTTCAAGAAAAACATTATCTGATTGGACTCTTAGCATTTTACTCTAACTAGCATTAAATTACTTTAATGTATGCTATAACTAAAATTCTGTGGCAAGATTTAGACTGCTGGAGGCCTATCAAACTTCACACAGGGGTCCAGTCCACACTGACAGACTCCTATTTCTCACCAGTGGAGGGGCTACTGCCCTACTGTGCTCCAGAAAGCACTGTGATGAATCAATTAACCGTGTGAGAGGAGGACTCAGCAGGCAGGCAGTGAAGTGACAAGCATCTCCGCAGATTGTAGGTCCTGCCATCATCACTAGAGGAGACTGGCATCATGTCATCAGCTTTATATTACCCAACCAGAGCTGCTTTTGTTGTGGTATGCAATTATGAAAAACTTGCACCACTAGCACCTCTGCATGCCCCACATCCCCGACCCCTACCCTCCCATCATTTTCTCTTCTCTGACAGACCTTGGCAGGGCATGTTAAGTCCTGGCATGCCACTGCTCACAGTTAGAGCAAGAAGAAAACAACTGTGAGTGTCATGAGTAATGATGGGATTGGCTGGGGGTTTTATCCCCTGATTACATGGTGAAAAGGAGTTGGTCAGTGGTGGTGGGAGGGGATGGTTAGATTAGAACAGGAAAACACATCCTTTAAGACCTCACTTTGATCCCCTCAAATGAGCCTTGTCCCCCCCACCTATTGTATCTCGCAACCTCCCCTCACCATGGAGCCAATTTCTCAGCTCTTCTAAAAAAACAACCGAAAACAAGACTGTCATTGTCCTTCACTGGCTGTTTGGCTGATTTATTTGCTGTGGTTCAGAGGAAAAACACATGAAGGGGACTCAGCAGAACAATATGCTTCATTAGGCTTTTTGAAGACATACTTTCCATAAGCCTGTAGACTTGAAACCGAACCACTAATCAGACTGAATCCTATTATTTTGATCTGATGCTTAATTACTTTTTTCCCAAAAGTTCAATGCTGTTTTTCTTTTTCTTTTTTCTGTTCTAGATGCCAAGGAGTTATTCATCACAACCATAAAGGTATTCTTTCTTTGTCTCTTGTTCCTGGCTAGAATGCCAAAGTCCAGCTGTGGTACAAAGTCAAGTCAACAATATAAGAATTTATGCCTCTTATATACAACTTCATTGTATGTTCAGAATAGCTCTTAAATCATGTAATACATTATTTTTGGAAGACTGGGAATTGATCTTACCCTTGTTGAACTTGAACAAACAAGCTAATTATCACTAGTTGCACAGTGACTCTTTAATAGTTTAAAACATTGTGTTCTGGTTTCAAAAACAGACATAAACACTTGTCCTTTATATCGGCAAAGTTGAGTTTTCTGTCCTAGTCGCCATAATTCTTACTGACCCACTTTACACTTCACTGTCAAGAATAAAATAAACCAAATAAACACAGTCCATATGCCATCTTCACAATTTTCATATCGAAGGAAGCTTTAAAGTCTATCTTTATATTTTCAAAGTTAGCTTATATATATATATATATATATATATACTCTATATATATACTCTTAACACAAGGTATTGTACAGTCTGTCTGATTAAAATATGAGTAAACAGATTTTTTTTATTAAGCAAACACAAACAAACAAACAAAAAACAACATAGCACAGCGTCTGCCACCTTTCAAAAAAAAAAAAAAAAAAGAATTCAACAATTCCTTGCAGGCAGTCTTTATCCATCAAACAAGGATCCTGCACAGTATCTTTGCTGTTCCTGGGACTGCGCTTTTCTGGACAGAGATCTTGGATGTTGTTTCTGGGATGTTCTTTAGCCAGGGCTGGACTGGTAATCTGGCATACCAGGCTGATGCACTTTTGGGCCGATGGCTATGAGGTGCCGTAAGGGACATTATTACTGAAACGCTCTCACACACACTACTGAAATTTTAGCTCTCACACACACTACTGAAACGCTCTCACACACACTACTGAAACGCTCTCACACACACTACTGAAAAACCAAGGCTGTTCAGTTGAACAGGAAGGCATTTCAGTTGAACAGGAAGGCAATTTCAGTTAAACAGGAAGGCGTTTCAGTTGAACAGGAAGGCGTTTCAGTTGAACAGGAAGGCGTTTCAGTTAAACAGGAAGTTAATTCTTGACAAGGAAACTGAAGGAAAAAGTGGTAGATTTCAAACAAACCACTACACAGATGTCTACTCAGCAACCTGCTAGTTAGGGGTGGGTTTTTATAATCGATTTATCGATTAAAGTCGATTCTGGCTTGGATAACGTGAAATCGATTCATTAAAATCCTGAATCGATTTTTTAATATAAATTTATTTTGCCCGAAATGCCAGAATCTCAGGTGAAACCTCACAAAATTTCAACAACCACCAAACAGCTAAGACAGTAAATGAGAGCAGGTACACGGCTTCTGCACAAAGACGTAAACACACAGCATGGACCCGCGGATCAGAATCAGTGAGATGTCGCCTTTCTCACCCGATGGACACGGTCGGGGCTGAAAGCCGACAGCTCGCTGATTCTGATCTGTCGGTGGGTCCGCGCTTTGTTTTCACGCCATTTTTGAGCCGATTCTAAAGCTGTTAGTTTATCTCTCTCCAAACAATATTGACTGAACCAGCAGCAAAAGAAGATCCAAACTGCGCTTCACATAAACATCGTCATGAATTCCCTCTGACGTTTACTGTTTTGCTTCCACCACGATAAAATCAGAAGTCATGCACAGCTCTCTCTCTCTCTCTTTCTCTCTCTCTCTGTACTTCAAGAACAGTTTCCCGTCTAAAAATCTGTTTTCTGCATTATTCGCTTGCTTGTTACGCACAAGTCTACCGCTGTTTACAGCGCAGTCGGCCGTTTTACATACTTCCGAAAAGAAAACCTAATTTCTGCCGTTCAATACTGAACAAATTTAAACTTTTTAAAATTATGCAAAATACAAAACGCTTAGCCGTGTCTCTAATAAAACCTCTGTAACTTCAGAGGTAACGTTCATATGTTGATTAATGGTTTTCTTTCGTTTTTGATGTACTGCAGAATATTTTTTATAAAATCACAGGCCAGGAAAAATCACCTTCATGTTTTTCTGTGTTTTATCTTCAGCTACTTTTACACAAAGGCATCTGCTGTGACGCTTACACCTTTGATAAAGTCTTGCGTGTGTCAGCTTCCTTTTTTTAGATACAAAAATATGTAAATGTACTGATCTGAATTATAATATTTCTGACTGTCAAAATTTCCCAGAATCAAATCGAATTGAATTGAATTGAATTGAATTGAATTGAATTGAATTGAATTGAATCGAATTGAATCGAATCGTGGAACGAATCGATTCTGGACCTTAGTGAGACAGCTGCATTACTTAACAATATGTTAGCCTCAGCATAAGTCAAAATTTAGAATAGCAGGAGACGGGCATTATCCTGGTTATTTTTTTGGCATATGTGCTTTTTGTCTTTTTTTAGCAAAGAAAATAATATCTTAAAATCATCAATAAAACCAGGGAGAGAAGGCTTAGCGTTCCTCCATTTAGCACAATGGATATGATATTTACTCAAAAGTATGATGATGTTAATAATGTCTGAGACACCCAATGCTAGATGATCCATATAAAAAAAATTATGATGTAATTCAAATAGTGGCACATCATTAATATTTAGGGAAATCCAATTTTTTAAGTTGCACCAAATGCATTGTGTGATAGGGCATAGAAAAAAAAAAGATGTTCTAGGGTTTCATTTTCATCAGTACAAAAAGAACACTGATCCACCTCAAAGCCAAATCTCTTTTTTTAGAAATTCTGCCACAGGATTAATTTTGTTTATTACTTTAAAGTGTGTTTCTTTAACTTTAGGTAGAATAGGCTATTTCATAAATTTTTAGTATGCTTTATCCAGTGTATATGAAATAACTAAATTAGAACCATGCAATGTAACCATTCTGTTGTAACTATGAAATATTTTGTCTTTGAAGAAACTACTAATAAATTTCTTATTGCATTTTTATCAAACAGCTGACATTGCCCTAGCAATAAATTTGGGAGCACTGATGAGAAATTATTGTATATCATAAAAGTTTTAATCAAATGAAGCAGAGGCAGTAGGACCAGTTCACAAAATTTGTTATATTCTCTTTGAGAACAGTTTAGACAATATTTTTCTGAAAGGTCTGTGTAACTTAGAATGACACCGTTATCATCCAACAAATCTGTTATGAATATAATCTTTTTGTTCAAACCAGTCACTCTTGAAAATTGATTTTTGATTAAGTGTGTTTACCCTATTATTCCATAAGGTTGAATTATGGGGAGAAGTTGTGGGTAAATCTCATTTTCCCAAAAATGCAAAGTCTGTTTTGGAAAGTTTGATATCTTTATGGGGATTTTATTTACCGCAAAATCACATTTCAAAATAAAGTCTAATCCTGTATACTATTTTATTAAACAAGGATCATGGGATGTGGAGCTAAGTAGAGTCTAGCTGTGACAGACAAGATTTTAACCATTTAATTCTAAGGGTGCCAACCATAAATTCTAATTCTGGAGTTTTGATACCACCTTTATTGTATTCCTTCACAAGCTGAGATCTTTCTATGTAATGGGTTTTATTCCTCCACAAAAATTCGAAAATAACTGTGTTAGCCTTATTAATGCTTTTAGAGGAGATATATAGAGAGTGACAAGGATAAATCAATTTGGAGATGCCTTCAGCTTTAGATAGGATGTTTCTGCCAAAAATAGCGAGGTCTCTGATTAACCAGTGGCTAAGTGATTTCTTCATCTCCATGATACAGTTAGAAATATTGGTGTCTTTTCTGCTAATTGGGGTTTTTAGATATTATCAGCCCTATAGATTTAACTTTAGATTCAACTCTAACCAAAGCTATTGAGGAGTCAGAGCTTGTATGAATCGGGAGAAGTTCACATTTTTTGATACTGAGAGATAAACGAGAAGCTTTAGTTTTCTCTACCATGTATTTATCTTTCAAAAAAATAGATGTATCATCTGTGAATTGACTTATTTTGAAGTCTTTATTAAAAATTGATATTCCTTGTATGTCGTTAGAATTTTTGATTAATAGTGTTAACAACTGAGTTGCCAATATAAAAAGCTTAGGGGAAACAAGACATACTTGCCGAATTCCCTGTTGCACCTTGAATCCATTCCTTGATTCAAGGAAGCTAAAATATTGTTAAGTAATGCGGCTGCTTCACTTAGGCTACAAGCACAGCCGTCCCCAACCCCCAGGTCCTGGACCAGTACCGGTCTGTGAGTCGTTTGGTACCGGGTCGCAAGAGTTGAGGCTTGAGTTTGAAATTTATGGTTTTCATGGTATTTATCGTTTTTTTATTTTTATATCGTTTATGTGGCGCAAAAAAGGTTGGGGACCGCTGTACTAGCAGGTTGCTGAGTAGACATCCTTGTAGTGTTTTGAAATATACCACTTTTTCCATCAGTTTCCTTGTCAGGAAACAACTTCCTGTTCAGCGGAAATGCCACTGGTTTCAGTGGAGTGCGTGAGTGCATTTCAGTAGTGTGTGTGAGAGCGTTTCAGTTGTGTGTGTGAGAGCGTTTCAGTTGTGTGTGTGAGAGCGTTTCAGTAGTGTGTGTGAGAGCTAAAATTTCAGTAGTGTGTGTGAGAGCGTTTCAGTAGTGTGTGTGAGAGCGTTTCAGTAATAATGTCCCTTACGGCACCTCATAGATGGCCGTGCACCAGTGCTGCATGCACTGACATAAGCCCATTCATTAATTTTCACTACTGATACTGTATTGCCTAATCAAATCTCTCTGCACAACCAGGTGCTCCACTTGCCTTTGCTGTACATCACACAACATGTAGAACAGAGTTTAGTGAGAAAGAAGTGGAGAAAAGCTGTGGAGCTGCTAAGACAGATAAAAATAAACTAAAATAAATGCAGCAAAATGTGTCAAATTAACCGACATATTAGCTGTTGGGGCTGCTGCTAAACCATCAGCAGTACTGCCAACAACAACTTTTACAAGCTCTCACAGCCACAGGAGGCTGCTGTTAATAGCACCAACAAGAAGTGCAGGAAGAGGGACAAGGATCCCAACAAGAGAGTGATATAATAGATGGAGGATATAATTCCCCGGTCGCCCCTGCCATCTATCCTTCAAGCTCGGGTCCTCTACCAGAGGCCTGGGAGCTTGGGGGTCCTGTGCAGTACCTTAGCCATTCCTAGCGCTGCGCTCTTCTGTACAGAGTTCAAGTTCAAATTTATTTATATAGCACTTTTAAAACAACAGGTGTTGACCAAAGTACTGTATAATAAAATGGACAAGGCAATAAACATAAAAAAAACAGAATAGTGTTTTAGAAGAGAATAAAATCATAAAAAAGAGAATAAAATCATAAAAAATTGAATAAAATCATAAAAAAGAATAATAGTAACAAACTCATGATGAATCAAAAGCCAGAGAATAAAAATGGGTCTTTAGATGACTTTTAAAAGTATCCAGTGTTGGGGAGGGTCTGATATGCAAAAGCAATATATTCCAAGGTTTGGGGGCAGTCACAGCAAATGCCCGGTTTCCTCTGTGTTTTAATCTGGACCTAGGGACAACCAAAACCATTTGGTCTGCAGACCTCAAGGATCTTGGGGGAGAATACCAGGTTAGGAGATCAGCAAGATATGTAGGGGCTAGTCCATGCAATGACTTAAAAACAAGTGTTAAGATCTTAAAGTCAATTGGAAAGCTGACTGGCAGCCAGTGGAGTGATGCAAGCATAGGAGATGTATGATCTCGCTTGCGTGTGCCAGTTAGAAACCGTGCTGCAGCGTTTTGAACTAGCTGCAGTTGGCCAATTGATGAAGAGGTGACGCCAGAGTAGAGACTATTACAGAAGTCGAGGCGAGATGAGATGTAGGCATGGATCGCTTTCTCAAAATCTCTGAAACGGAGAAAGGGCTTAACTTTTGTAATTAGGCGAAGATGAAAGAAACTGGTTTTGACTACATTATTTATCTGCCAAGTGCTGCCAAAAATCACTCCTAAATTTCTTGCAAAAGGTTTTTTTTTATAATTTTCTAAGGGGCCAAGGTTATAATGGTCAGAAGGACCAAAGACAATGACCTCAGTTTTCTGTTCATTTAGATTTAGAAAATTTAGAGCCATCCATGCCTTGACATCTTCTAGACCACAGGTGTCGAACTCCAGGCCTCAAGGGCCGGTGTCCTGCAGGTTTTAGATGTGTCCTTGATCCAACACAGCTGATTTAAATCGCTAAATTACCTCCTCAACATGTTTTGAAGTTCTCCTGAGGCCTGGTAATGAACTTATCATTTGATTCAGGTGTGTTGACCCAGGGTGATATCTAAAACCTGCAGGACACTGGCCCTCGAGGCCTGGAGTTCGACACCCCTGTTCTAGACAATCAAACGGTCCCTTCAGAGGATTCACAGATTTTCATTTTAGTGGAAGGTAAATTCAATTCAATTTTATTTATGTAGCGCCAAATCACAACAAAAGTCGCCTCAAGGCACTTCATAGATACAGAGAAAAACCCAACAATCATATGACCCCCTATGAGCAAGCACTTTGGCGACAGTGGGAAGGAAAAACTCCCTTTTAACAGGAAGAAACCTCCGGCAGAACCAGGCTCAGGGAGGGGCGGGGCCATCTGCTGCGACCGGTTGGGGTGAGAGAAGGAAGACAGGATAAATCTTAGAATCATCTGCATAACAGTGAAACAAAATTCCATATTTTTTAAAAATAGATCCCAACGGGAGCATATAAATTGAAAAAAGGCCTGGACCAAGGATAGAGCCCTGGGGGACCCGGAAAAAAGGGTCATTTTTGGAGACAATGTGTCTCTGAATCTAACAGAGAAAATACGATTAGATAAGTAGGATTTAAACCATTCCAAAGCAAGCCCTTTAATTCCGGCACATTGTTCCAGTCAAGAGATAAGAATCCTGTGATCTACTGTGTCAAAACGGTGGTGGTTCACCAATGTCGTGTTGGTCTAAAAAGGTCTGGAGCTGCGGAAGGACAATTTTCTCCAAAACTTTTGACAAAAAGGACAATTTAGAGATTGGGCGGTAATTTGATAGAACTGTTAAGTCCAGATTCTGCTTTTTAAGGATGGGTTCCACCACAGCATGTTTAAAATCAGAGGGAACAGACCCAGACTGAAGACTGCAATTGACAATAGAAAGCAGACATGTACCAACAGTGTCAAAAACATCTTTCAGTAACCTAGGTGGAATGATATCCAGGGTACATTTTGAAGGTCTCAAATTTCTGACTACTTCATTAAGTAATGAAAGGGACACTGGCTCGAAGTGATCAAAAACAGCCAAGGTTGGAGTATAAACACCTGGGTCAGAAACGGGAAGAATAATGTGGGATCTAATATCTACAATTTTATTAATCAATAATTTCATTAGATTCTCACTTGTTATGTTCACTGCTATATGAGGATCAGCAGTGGGAGGATTAAGAACTGAATTTATAATACCAAATAAAATCCGAGGTTTATGACAGTTGTTGGACACGATCTTGGAAAAGTATTTTGTTTTAGCTGCTCTTACAGCTTTCTGGTAACTTGACAGGGATTCTCTAAGTGCCTCAAACGACACTTTGAGACTGTCCTTTTTCCACTTTCTTTCCACTTTTCTACATGTTTGTCTGCGTTCCCTGGTGTCATTATTTAACCATGACTGGGTTTTAGGTTTTAGATACCTAGTGGTACAAGGGGCAATGGAATCCAGTATTTCCAGACAAGCTGAGTTGAACAGGGAAAGCAGACTATCAGTGGTCGAATGAGTGGTACTGTTAGTAGGTAATGCCTGATTACCTGGTAATCCCAGAGATCTCAGATGTTGTTCCTGAGATCTGTTGAAGCCACTCGCCTAGCTTGGGAGTCATTGCACATAGCACCTACCACTGTTACCTTCACATCTTCTCCAACTCTTCTCTGAGCCCTTGGTACTTCTCCAGTTTCTTCCTGATGTCATTGGGAACCGCTACATCTATCACTACAGCTGTCTTCTTCTGTTTGTCTACCTTCTGTTTGTGTTTGTCTACCACAAACAGGCCATACTCGGCACAGATGTTTCTGTATGTTTCTGTATCCTGCATTTTTACATGGCCTGCACCTTGAGTCTTGCCTAGTGTGATAGACCCCAACCTCTATGGATCTTGTGCTCGAAGCTTGTTCCTGTGCTGCCATGATTAGTGCCTCTGTGCTGTCTTTCAGTCCAGCTTCGTCCAGCCACTGGTAGGATTTCTGGATATCAGCCACTTCCTCTATCTGCTGGTGGTACATACCGTGCAGGGGCCTGTCCTTCCACCATGGTTCCTCCTCTTCCTCTATCTTGGGCTTCTGCTGTCTGAGGTATTCACTGAGCATGCGGTCGCATCCAGATGTATTCATGGATGTTCATTGTCTCATCCTGGACTGTGGTGCTGACACTCACCAGTCCCCGGCATCCTTCATTGCGCTTGGCGTACAGCCTCAAGGTGCTGGACTCCATGCATGGTCAGGAGCTTTCTGGACTTTATGTCAGTGGCTTCTATCTCCTCCTTTGTCCAGGTTATTATCCCAGCAGGGTACCTGATCATGGGCAAGGTGTAGGTGTTGATAGCCCGGATTTTGTTCTTACTGTTCAGCAGGCTCCTCATGACTTGGTTCCCATTAGCCTGTGTGATCCCCAGGTACTTGTAGCTGTCTTCTATGTCTACAATGTTACCTTCTGGTAGTTCGATCCCCTCAGTTCTGACTACCTTCCCTCTCTTTGATATCATCCAACTACATTTCTCTAGTCTAAACGGCATTCCGATGTCATTGCTGTATATCCTGGTGACATGGATCAATGTCTCGTTCTGTCTTGGCATACAGCGGGATGTCATCCATGTACAGGAGGTGGCTGACAATTGCTTCGTTCCATAGTCAGTATCCGTAGCCAGTCTTGTCAATGATCTGACTGAGGGAGTTCAGGCCTACGCAGAACAGCAGTGGGGACAGGGCATCTCCTTGGTAGATCCCGCACTTGATGGTGACTTGTACTATGGTCTTGAAGTTGGCCTCTAGAGTGGTTTGCCACATCCATATTTAGTTCCTGATAAATGCTCTTAGGGTCCTGTTGATCTTATCTGGGCATTCCACGATCCAGGTGTGGGGCATCAAGTCATAGGCCTTCTTGTAATCAATCGAGGCAGAGACCAGGTTGGTCAGTCTGGGCTTGCAGTCTCGGCTGACTGCTCTGTCTACCAGTAGCTGGTCTTTTGCTCCTCTGGTATTCTTGCCAATTCCTTTCTGTGCCCCGCTCATGTATTGAGCCATGTGCCTGTTCATCTTAGCCGCCAGATGCCTGACGGGAGCTTCCAGCAGGTTATTGGCCAGTAGTTGGATGGGACTGGTCCCTTCTGGGGGTCCTTGGGGATCAGAACTTTCCGGCTTTGTGTTAGCCATTCTGGTTGTCTCTCATCGACTAGCAGCTGGTTCATTTTTGCTCCCAGACGCTTGGATGGTTGTTGGAGAACAGCTGCTTTATTCTCCTGCCTTGAATCTCCCTGGTGTACCTCTTCAAGCGGCTGGCCAAAGCTCTGAGTCATTGCTTGTCAGTTTCCAAGGCCTCAGGTATGGACAGCTTTCTGTACTTCTTAGGCACATTCTTCATTGCACCTTTCTGTAGGTCTGATAGTTGGCTAACCTCCCTCCATGCTACCTTGATCTTAGCCTCTAGTCTCCTTCTCCATGGAGGGTAATCAGAACTTGTGGCTGTTCCACTTGTAGCCAAGCATCTCACTGATCACTGCTGCCAAAGTATAGATCAGCTGGTTAGTCTCGGTAATGGTGGTGGTAGGTATGGTATGTAGTGCTGCATTCACATCATCCAGTAGATCTTCTGAGGGTACTTCACGTAGTCTTGGTAACCGGCTATGGAGGTTCCAGGTTTCAAGCTTCGCCGTGATCCTATCTTTCAGGTCAGTTCCTCTTGCACTCAATGATCCTTCTTCCATCGCACTTGGGGCTTCGTATATATATGTGATAGGGTGTGAGTGTGTGCTTGTGTAGACACTAAAGCTGGTGTGCCAAAATGTCATACCAGGAGGTTCTTTAAATACAAGGGGGAGAAAGTTCATCAGAAACCCAAGGCACAGAGACTAAACAGGTCTAATCAGAAGAAGTTTATTCCCAGTGGAAGAAAGCAGGAATAAAACAAACAACATTCTAAAAACTTAGGCAATAAAATGTTCTTATTACATTAAATTCTAAAGCAAACACTCAATAAAATTGTCTTAAAAAATCTCCAAGAAGAATGTTCCTTATAGCTAAGAGGGAAACAATTCCTCTTCTGGTGCTGAAACTGCGCCAGCCTAGTCCCAGGGAACAAGGAATCTCTTCTCGTTACTCTGTCTCTTCATCGAGCTCATCGCACCACAACCCAGTTTTGGCCCACAACAGCACACAACTGAGTCCCTGGCTTGCCGCTACCATGGTTTTCCTCGTGGCACCTCCCTGAAGTGTCATCCGTGAAGCTGGCCTGGCTAATCTCCATGGCGACCCTCCCCCCCAACAGGGCTGTACCTGACGAACAACAGTGGAAAACAGTACTGACAAATGCCGACAGAGGTTCACCTGTGGCCTGCTGTTGATCACACCCATTGTTCCCCACTGTTTGCCGTTTCTGTCGCTGGAAATGGAGTTTTAGGACATCCTGATAATAATGAATTACAGTAGTCCAGCCTAGAAGTAATAAATGCATGAACTATTTTTTCAGCGTCACTCTGAGACAGGATATTGCTAATTTTAGAGATATTGCACAAATGGAAGAAAGCAGTCCTACATATTTGTTTATTATGTACATTTAAGGAATCTGAAAATATATGCTATACCTTCTGAGGATACTGCCTAAGGGAAGCAGGTATAATGTAATCAGATTTGGTCCTACCACACAACCCTGTGGAACTCCATAATTACCCTTAGTGTGTGAAGAGGTCATTCAAACCATACCTACAGCATGTTCTAATGACCACTGGTAGTCATACAGCCTTGGATAAAGTAGAATTGGTACAGGGATGGGCCATCTACCTGCACAGAGCTCTGTTGTCAGGAAGCAGTTCACAAAGTATGTTGACCCCTCTTGTTTATGCTGTTGTTGGTCCATCAGCCTGCCATAAGAAAAAAGGAGCAAATGTATGACCTACAAATAGCTCAAAAGATAACAAGTATTAAAAACAATGAACAGTGTCCACAACAGCCACTGTCTATACTTTTTTTTTTTTTTTAGTTTTTTTTTCACGGTTCACCCATTCCTGGTAATCTCTAGTAATCGCTGTATCTCCCGTCCATATTCTGGCCCACTTGTCAGCCAGTCAACATTCAGGAGTCACTTACGTCTATCAAAGTTAGAATAAGGAAGGGTGGGTTATGTGAAAACCCCTCTCCCCTCTCTGTATGACTGAAATTGTATATGCAAACCAATACATTTGAGGGACTGTAAAACCAGTTTAAGTGAAACACAAAATCCAAGGCATAACACTATTAGGTGTGAACAAGTCTCACGGACCAGATTATATTTACTGTTGTTTACTCAAATCTTGTGCTCAATAACTGACTCCTGTGTTTCATAATATTTAATAAGGATTTAGAGGCACAGGATGTATCTATTGTTTGGATGGATGCTTTTTTAGTTCTGGTTCCTAAATCTAGTTATTTAAAAACTTTAAATTCACAAAGACCGGTAGGCCTCACGTCAATTGTGATAAAATACTTAAAGTCAAAGAAAAGGTTAAGGGTGAAGTTAAGGGAAACTGAGGATGTGCTTGACTCCACACAGTTCATAAAGAAGTGGAACATGTCAGATTGACCTTCTTGAACCTGACTGTTCAAAACTCAGAGTGAAAAGTTCCTCAAGTATTTCGGTGCAAAAAGTGAGACTGCCTTACACATAGCACTGTTTCCTTTAAACAGTCATTTACATACTACAATTTTAGGATTCAGAACTTAAAACTATGCGACAGACTGGCGACCTGTCCAGGGTGTACCCCGCCTCTCGCCCTATGGCAGCTGGGATAGGCTCCAGCACCCCCCGCGACCCTGAAAAAGGATGAGCGGAAGTGAATGGATGGATGGAACTTTACACAAACTTCAAGTTGTAAGAGCAGGTTGATTTCCTTTAAGTTTAAAGTATGAATGATCCTCTTGCTGCCTTATGTTTTGTCAGGATGAACCATATGCCATGAGCAAGGGCTCTGAGCTAGAAGGCTACTGCATTGATCTGATCTCAGAGCTCTCCAAGAAGCTAGGATTCAAGTACAACTTGCATCTGGTCAAAGACAACCGCTATGGCGCCATGGACTCCAGCGGCAACTGGAATGGCATGATTGGTGAAGTCATCAGAGGGGTGAGTCATAGAGTTATAGAGCACTGAAACAACTCTACCTCAGTGTGTTACAGTATGTGAACACTGTAGTATGTGTCTTCAGTGTAATGTGTTTCGTTGCTCTTGTTAAATTAAGTTTGATACCGTCCTGTTTAACCTCAGACCTTGCTTTGATTTTTTGATGAATGTACACTTTAAATTTAATGCCACCAATGTCTGAGCCCACCTAATATTATGCATTATAGATTATCCGAGCCACAATGTTCTTTGCAATTTTACATTAATTACATTAATTGGCAAGATTACTCTTAAATTGTCAAATTAATTTAATTTATCCCTCATAATGTCCTCCCGATTTCCATACACCTGTGGTCCTCAGGGGTCAAAAATGTCCCCACTTCATTTGAGTGTTTTTTAAAGTATAAAGTATAAATTGTCAATCAATTCAGTGTTACACCTTAGTTTTACTTAAGACCAACACACTAACACAAAATTTACCCTACATCATACATTTTAGGGCCACCAGACCTTGTTTACATAAAGTACACTCTGTTTTTGAGCAAAAATAAAACAAGACAATGAAATATTTAAATGTTTAGATTATTTTGACTATCTGACTAACTGCAGAATGCTGTATGTTGAACTTTAGTGAGAAAGTTTTTTTTAACCATTTATAAATTTTAAATGGCAGCACATAATCGCTCCTGTGGTCCTCAGGGGTCACAAATGTCCCCATCTGGTTTGATTGATACTTAATTAATATGAAGAGGATTTTTCCCCCACTTTTAATTAAAACCTAATTCAAACATTTTGACACATTTTTTTTAATTTCATTTCAAATTTAAGTCTGATAAAAACCTCATAAAAATGAATTTTTTCTTTGTTTTCGGGTAAAAAAAATTAATTAAATCATCAGTTATTGTGATTATCATTTCACAAGCAGAGTCGGTTGCTTTAACAGATTATCACAGACGGGTATATGTCAAAGTTAATTTAGAAAGCTGTTCTTAAACTACTTCAAGTTTTTTACTGGCAGCAAATAATCACATCTGTTGTCCTCTGGGCTCAAAAATGACCCCGTTTGCTTTGACTGTTTATAAAGCAATAAGTATAAAATATCATCCATCTCTGTGTTTCAAGGTTTTATTCATCTTTATTCCAACTCATTACCTGACATTTTTCTATATTTTGGCATGGTAGGACACCAGGGCATGGGTCTTAGTGAAGGCAAACTTTCATGAGGACAAAGCCGTGTCCATATTTGACACAAGTGCAGGAGGAAGCTCAGGTTTATTCCTCTGCACTGGTCCCATCATGGACAGCTTTCTTTTCTGCAGTTGCAGGCCAAGGGTCATATACAGTAAACAAGTTGTTACTGGTGATTGTTTTCTTTTGGAAACCTTCTGCAATGTTAGGGACAACTCGCGTGTCCTGACTGCAGGACAGACGGTTTGCCATCGTACACTAGCATGTTCCATGTACAGCTGGACCTGGCATCACATACTGGCCATGTTTTTATCTCATAGTTCCCCGGTTTACTTGGGATGTTCTGTTGGAATGGACAGAGTCCTCTGAAGGGGACTTGCTGCTCATACAGTCACATCAGTACCAGGATCTTACATCAACAGCAGGACAAACATCCACTTGTTCCATACACCTCAAATGGGAGCACGTTTGTGTCATGAACAACGATCATCTATTGTGTCTTTATCAAGAAATTATAACCTTTTTGTGCTTCTATGATTAATCTTGTGTCACCTTTAAAACTTCTCTACCAGACTCAGGATGTCATAAACTGGCCGTAGCGACTTTACTGGATGCACGGCAGTAAGAATCAACATACCCACATATGCCTACAGCTGCATTCGATCCATTTTTCTTCCTGTCTCGTTGTCCCTCCTTTTTTGTCATTGAGTTGGCTGTAGAGCAGGTCATCTGCTAATTGGATGGTTGTTGGTTTAATCTCTGTGTGATCTAGTCTGGAGTTCTTACCAAGGTGTCCTTGGGCAAGTTACTGAACCCTAACTTGGTCTCTGATGCATCCAGAGACCAAGCTACTTTTAGTACCATTGATGTTAAGTTAGACTCTTTTTCTCCAATTGATCTTTCTGAGTTAACTTCAATAATTACTTCCTCCAAACCATCAACGTGTCTTTTAGACCCCATTCCTACAAAACTGCTCAAAGAAGTCCTGCCATTAATTAATTCTTCGATCTTAAATATGATCAACCTATCTATAATAATCGGCTATGTACCACAGGCCTTCAAGCTGGCTGTAGTTAAACCTTTACTTAAAGAGCCATCTCTAGACCCAGCAGTGTTAGCTAATTATAGGCCAATCTCCAACCTTCCTTTCATATCAAAAATCCTTGAAAGAGTAGTTGTCAAACAGCTAACTGATCATCTGCAGAGGAATGGCTTATTTGAAGAGTTTCAGTCAGGTTTCAGAGCTCTTCACAGCACAGAAACAGCTTTAGTGAAGGTTACAAATGATCTTTTTATGGCCTCTGGCAGTGGACTCATCTCTGTGCTTGTCCTGGTAGACCTTAGTGCAGCATTCGATACTGTTGACCATAATATCCTATTAGAGTGATTAGAGCACGTTGTAGGTATTACAGGTACTGCACTGCAGTGGTTTGTATCATATCTATCTAATAGACTCCAATTTGTACATGTAAATGGAGAGTCCTCTTCACACACTGAGGTTAATTATGGAGTTCCACAGGGTTCAGTGCTAGGACCAATTCTGTTTACACTATACATGCTTCCCCTAGGCAGCATCATTAGAAGACATTGCATAAATTTTCACTGCTATGCAGATGACACCCAGCTCTATCTATCTATGAAGCCAGATAACACACATCAATTAGTTAAACTGCAGGAATGTCTTAAAGACATAAAGACCTGGATGGCCGCTAACTTTCTGCTTCTTAATTCAGATAAAACTGAGGTTATTGTACTCGGCCCTGAAAATCTTAGAAATATGTTATCTAACCAGATTCTTATTCTGGATGGCATTACCTTGGCCTCCAGTAACACTGTGAGGAACCTTGGAGTCATTTTTGACCAGGACATGTCCTTCAATGCACATATTAAACAAATATGTAAGACTGCTTTCTTCCATTTGTGCAACATCTCTAAAGTTAGAAATATCCTGTCTCAGAGTGACGCTGAAAAACTAGTTCATGCATTTATTACTTCCAGGCTGGACTACTGCAATTCATTATTATCAGGGTGTCCAAAAAACTTGCTGAAAGCCTTCAGCTAATCCAAAATGCTGCAGCAAGAGTACTGACAGGGACTAGAAGGAGAGAGCATATTTCTCCTGTTTTGGCTTCCCTTCATTGGCTCCCTGTTAAATCCAGAATTGAATTCAAAATCCTGCTCCTCACATACAAGGTCTTAAATAATCAGGCCCCAGCTTATCTTAATGACCTTGTAGTACCATATCACCCTATTAGAGCACTTCGCTCTCGCACTGCAGGCCTACTTGTTGTCCCTAGAGTATTTAAAAGTAGAATGGGAGGGAGAGCCTTCAGTTTTCAGGCCCCTCTTCTGTGGAACCAGCTTCCAGTTTGGATTCGGGAGACAGACACTATCTCTACTTTCAAGATTAGGCTTAAAACTTTCCTTTTTGCTAAAGCATATAGTTGGGGCTGGACGAGGTGACCCTGAATCCTCCCTTAGTTATGCTGCAATAGACATAGGCTGCCGGGGATTCCCATGATGCATTGAGTTTTTCCTTTCCAGTCACCTTTCTCACTCACTATGTGTTAATAGACCTCTCTGCATTGAGTCATACCTGTTATTAACCTCAGTCTCTTTTCCACAGCATGTCTTTATCCTGTCTTCCTTCTCTCACCCCAACCGGTCGCAGCAGATGGCCCCGCCCCTCCCTGAGCCTGGTTCT
This sequence comes from Perissodus microlepis, assembly GCF_051167445.1. NCBI lineage: Eukaryota > Metazoa > Chordata > Actinopteri > Cichliformes > Cichlidae > Perissodus > Perissodus microlepis. The sequence goes on from NC_140480.1 coordinate 19,876,683, forward strand.
GCCGGAGGTTTCTTCCTGTTAAAAGGGAGTTTTTCCTTCCCACTGTCGCCAAAGTGCTTGCTCATAGGGGGTCATATGATTGTTGGGTTTTTCTCTGTATCTATGAAGCGCCTTGAGGCGACTTTTGTTGTGATTTGGCGCTATATAAATAAAATTGAATTGAATTGAATCCATTGGCATGTGAACGTTAAAAAGCATAATACAAGCAGAATACACTGTGTATAATGCTTTCAGTACTCGAGCAGAAAAGCAACTGAAGGAGTATGGGACCTGGCATATGTGCTTGGACCGTGGTAGATTGTCTTTCTCTGCGGCACATGAGAGAGTCATGCATCGTCTTTCACTGGGAAGGATAGAAGACCAGATCAATGTTTCCTCACATTTCTGCAAATATTCCTCTGTCTCAGCTGACTCCTCTTTCTTGTTTGATTCTTTGTCTTCATCATAACTGAAATGGAAGATGTGTAGTCCTCTGACACATCTTCTATTTCAGTTTCACATTCTGAAAATTCAAGAAACTTCAAGAAGCCCAGTCACTTTCTTTCCAAGCTCCTCAGACTACCATGTCCTGGATGCCTGAGAACCTACTTGAACATAGTTCAGATTCTTCATCACTTTCCTTCACTTCATAGCCTTCTTCCACTTCTGCAGGTGGGTGATGTGCTTTTTCAGAGAAAGGGTAGCATGTGATCTAAATATTGACAATATTTTCTTTATCTTCTAACCCTGGATCTTCCTGAACATTGATTCTCCCTCCTCATTATACTAGAGGACAATATATGCATTGTTCTACTGGTCATTGCTTTGCACAACATGGTAAAAAAAAAGTATGCTCACAAATCTCCAGTGCAATGGAGGCTTGTGAGCATACTTTCTGTGTATGTATTATTGTAGGGTCTACCTTACAATATGAAGCACCTTGATGCGACTGTTGTTGTGATTTGGCGCTGTATAAATAAAATTTAATTGAATATAGAGCACCTTTCTCCTCATTGTGCTGCCTGTTGTTGTTGTTGTGGTTGTTATGACCATTGCTTGACCCCACACATCAGTGATCCAAGATCAAAGATGTTTGAAAGCAGTATGGTGTGAAAATATGGCCAAAATCCAAAATAAAAACCCCATAAATAAATCAAATTACTTAAAACTTATTCCAATCATGCATAGCATAGTAATGAATAACTTCTGTTATTTTCAGACCATTTGATGAACAAAAAACACATTTTTGATAGCAAAAGATTTCTTTAGAGGACAAAAATGACCCAAGGACAACACAAGGGTTATACAGTGCCAAATCATATCAACTGTTGCCTCAAAGCACTTTACATTGTAAGGTAAGAACATAAGCTCTTACCCTATCTGTGTAGCAGTGAGCATAGGGTTCTATATATATTTCAACATTTGTTACGATGTTTTGTGCTACTTACAAACAAATGCTGACCATAAATTATTTAAAATTGTTACTCCTTTCTATCTGTACTCACATTGTACAGAGTTTTAACTTTTCTTTTCTTTTTTTCATTGATTGTGTCCCTGGTTTTTCATATGCGTTGCTATACCTTGCTTCAGGAGGCTGACCTGGCTGTGGCCCCGCTGACTGCCACTGCCGTCAGAGAGAGGTTTGTGGACATGACCACCCCCTTCATTCAAACTGGCCTCAGCTTCATTTTGCGCAAAGCAACAGACTCTGAAGACAGCACGTTCAGCCTGCTGGCGCCCTTCTCCACTGACATGTGGATTGGCATTATCATTGCCTTCCTGCTAACGGGTTTCTGCATATTCCTGGTGGGCAGGTCAGTGCAACAAAACATCCCTAAAACACTAGGGATATATACATATATGTGTATAAATTTAAAAAAAAAAAATAATAATTGTGCACTGCCTGGATTGATTACAAGAAGGCCTATGACTCAATGCCCCACACCTGGATCCTGGAATGCCTAGAATTGTACAAGATCAACAGGACCCTGAGAGCCTTCATCAGGAACTCAATAGGGATGTGGCGGACCACTCTAGAGGCCAACTCCAAACCCATAGCACAAGTCACCATCAAGTGTGGGATCTACCAAGGAGATGCCCTGTCCCCACTGCTGTTCTGCATAAGCCTGAACCCCCTCAGTGCGATCATTGACAAGACTGGCTACGGATACCGACTACGGAATGGAGCAGTTGTCAGCCACCTCCTGTACATGGATGACATCCCGCTGTATGCCAAGAGTGAACGAGACATCGATTCACTGATCCACACCACCAGGATATACAGCAATGACATCAGAATGTCGTTCGGACTGGAGAAGTGTAGTCGGATGGTAACAAAGAGAGGGAAGGTAGTCAGAACTGAGGGGATCGAACTATCAGAAGGCAACAATTTAGACATAGAGGACAGTTACAAGTACCTGGGGATCCCGCAGGCAAATGGGAACCACTGAAGAGGCCGCTAGGAAAGCTGCAACCATCAAGTATCTGCAGAGGGTCAGGCAAGTCCTGAGGAGTCAGCTGAATGGTAAGAACAAGATCCGGGCTATCAACACCTACACCCTGCCCGTGATCAGGTACCCTGCTGGGGTAATAGGCTGGCCAAAGGAGGAGATAGACGCCACTGACATGAAGACAAGAAAACTCCTTACCATGCATGGAGGGTTTCACCCCAAGTCCAGCATCCTGAGGCTGTACGCTAAGTGGAAGGAAGGAGGCCGGGGACTGGTGAGTGTCAGCACCACAGTCCAGGATGAGACAACAAACATCTACGAATACATCACGAAGATGGCCCCAACTGACAGCGTGCTGAGTGAATACCTCAGGCAGCAGAAACCCAAGAAAGAGGAGGAAGGCGAGGAACCATCATGGAAGGAAAGGCCCCTGCACGGTATGTACCACCGGCAGATAGCAGAGGTGGCTGATACCCAGAAATCCTACCAGTGGCTGGACAAAGCTGGACTGAAAGACAGCACGGAGGCTCTAATCATGGCAGCAGAAGAACAAGCTCTGAGTACAAGATCCATAGAGGCTGGGGTCTATCACACCAGGCAAGATGCCCCTGAGACAATCCAGCACATAACAGCAGGGTGCAAGATGCTAGCAGGCAAGGCATACATGGAACGCCATAACCAAGTGGCCAGCATAGTGTACAGGAACATCTGTGCCGAGTATAACCTGGAAGTCCCGATGTCAAAATGGGAGATGCCCCCAAGGGTGATGGAGAATGACCGAGCTAAGATCCTGTGGGACTTCCAGATACAGACGGACAAAATGGTGGTAGCTAACCAACCGGACATAGTGGTGGTAGACAAACAGAAGAAGACGGCCGTAGTGATCGATGTAGCGGTTCCGAATGACAGCAACATCAGGAAGAAGGAACACGAGAAGCTCGAGAAATACCAAGGGCTCAGAGAAGCGCTCGAGAAGATGTGGAGGGTGAAGGTGACGGTGGTCCCAGTGGTAATCGGAGCACTAGGTGCGGTGACTCCCAAGCTAGGCGAGTGGCTCCAGCAGATCCCGGGAACAACAGCGGAGATCTCTGTCCAGAAGAGCGCAGTCCTAGGAACAGCTAAGATACTGCGCAGGACCCTCAAGCTCCCAGGCCTCTGGTAGAGGACCCGAGCTTGAAGGATTGACCGCCCACAGGGGCGAGTGGGGAATTTTTTTATTTTTTTAATATATATATATTTTTTTTATGTATATAAAAAAAAAATTCAAGCTCGGGTCCTCTACCAGAGGCCTGGGAGTTTGAGGGTCCTCTTCACCACAACAGACCGGTACAGCGCCTGCATCACTGCGGGCCAGTCCGTCTGTTGACCTCCCACTCCCTTCTCCCTTCACTCATGAACAAGACCCTGAGATACTTAAACTCACCCTTTTCCGGCTGAGGACCATGGCCTCAGATTTGGAGGTGCTGATTCTCTTTCCCACTGCTTCACACTCTGCTGCGAACCGTTCCAGTGAGTGGGAGGCCATCACCCAAAGAAGCCAACAGAACCACATCATCCACGAAAAGCAGAGATTCTGAGACCACCCAAGTGAAAGCTTTTCTCCACTTGGCCATAAAGATTATGAACAGAATCTGTGACAGAGGCAGCCCTGGCGGAGCCCATCACCCACTAGGAACGAGTCCAACTTATTGTCGGCTGTGCGGACCAGGCTCTTGTAACGGTTGTATAAGGATCGAATGGCCCGTAGCAATGGGCCAAAAACCCCATACTCTCGGAGCACCTCTCACAGGACACTCTGAGGGACACGGATGAATGCCTTCTCCAAGTCCACAAAACACATGTAGACTGATTTATAATTAAAGGCAGCATGGATCAGCCACAACATTACCTTCCTGATAATGTGTAGGTCTTGCTCATGTTGCTCTTGGGGCATAGATACCTTCTGACTCTGCATTGGCACATTACCTTAAGATCCTGTGGTGGGTTAAAAGGGCATCCTTTGTGGATCAGGCTTCTCTTGATACATCCCACTATGATTGCGAACCCAAATTTAGAAGCTTGACAATGCCCTGGACTCTTATCATGTTTCTTAGGCCAGCGGTCCCCAACCCCCGGGCCTCGGACCGGTACCGGTCCGTGAGTCATTTGGTACCGGGCCGCAATAGTTGAGGCTCAGGTGTGAAATGTATGATTTTCAGGGTTTTTATCGGTTTTCAGCGTTATTTTGTTATCGTTTTTATCGTTAACTCGGTTTTCCTGGGTCTTTTCACGTGTGTTATGAATAAATCTTCTTTTTTTCGGTACCGGTACTAGTTTTATTTTGTTGTATTTATCTGCGACACCTTAAAGGCCGGTCCGTGAAAATATTGTCGGGCATAAACCGGTCCATGGCGCAAAAAAGGTTGGGGACCGCTGTCTTAGGCCATTCCTGGGCAGTTTTTAATATGGCAGAGTGCTTGGGGGTGCTGGGGAAGGCCACCGTTGTCAGGTGTTGCTGTTATCATGATGATTGTTGGTTAAGCAAAAATATGCATGGATGATTACACTTCTATAAGAGAGCTACCACATAGCCAACTCACAAGTACCTGTTTTACAAACCTGAATTTAACAACTATTGTCCCTATGAGGAATTGAACAAAACCAAAAACATCCTAAGTTACCAGCAAAACAAACTGTAAAATATGTAAAAAAAAATAATGTGATCTACATAAATACCAGCAGAACATCCTAGCAGAACATTGCAATGTTGCATTGTAACAGGATCATCCATGTTATTTTGTTCATCTCAATGATTTTGTTGTTGTGGTTGAATGTTGTATATACAATTGAATCTTGAATTATGTTATGAAAGCTTTCATTTGTTTTATCCTGCAGGATCAGTCCCAGTGAATGGGCTGAGCCAGACACAGAAGAACACAGTTTCACTTTGCTGCACAGCTTCTGGTACATCACAGGAGCTCTCACCCTGCAAGGTATTGCAGCAGTCCACTAAATTAAAGCACAGAAATACACTCTTCTGCTGCTTGCCACTTTCTACATGCCTTAAGACAAATATGTAGTAACATGTTTTACGGTACACGGATCATTTTGTAATACCTAAAGAAAGAGATCAAATAAGGAAAATGAAAATGACAAGTTCCACATGCATAACAATTCAATGTAGTATATTCAGACTTGTATCAATGTCTGCATATAGTCAACAACTGAATGTCAAGTAAAATAAAGAAGTTACAATTCGATAGTATTATGTGTAATGGCTGTAGTGCAGGAGGTAGACCACATCATCAGCTAATCAGAAGGTTGGTGGTTTAATTCCTGGCTACTCCAGTCAGAATGCCAAAGTGTCCTTGGGCAGGTTAGATAGAAAAATGTGCTTGTATGAATGAGTGAATTAGGCAAGTTGTTTGAAGTGCTTTGGATGCATAAGTTGAGTATAAAAGTGCTCTCTAAAAATCAGTCAATTCAGCATCTACTTTTCATTTTCACAATGAGCTGGGGGTATTTTATTAATAAGAAACTGCAAATAAAGTTTGCATTGAAAAATAAAGCTGTTTTCAAATAAACTGCTTACTAATAACTGACAGGAGTAGTTTGGATTCCCCCTTTTCTTGTTTTTCTCAAGTTTATTTGACATGTAAAAACTTCACAGTAGCTTTAACACTTCTTTTCTCACTCTTCATGTTGCTCTCAGTAATGATTTGATTGGCTATGTAATGAATAGTGAAGAGTGCGCATGACTAATTTGTGTATATACACTGACGACCTTAAAGACAAAAGGAAAAAGCTGCGCTTTTTAAAATAACCCTGCTGTAAATATGAGAGAATTGTGCAGAGTGAAACAGCATAAAAATATCAGTTGAAAATATATATTTCAAGTAGCTGAACATCAAGAGTAGGCTCTGTTTGAATAATTTAAATACATCATTTTCCGTTGAAACTGCAACTCTGTTTCTTGGTTGATTGTTTGTCACCTGCTGACTGCTTGACCACTTTCTTTGTCCTCTCAGGAGCCGGTCCTCACCCCAAGGCATTGTCTGGACGTGTAGTCAGTGCCATCTGGTGGCTGTTTTCTGTGTTGCTGCTTGTCTGCTACCTCTGCAACTTAAAGTCTGCGTTGAACTCCAACAGCAAACCCATCTCCATTAAGAGCTTTGCAGACCTGGCTAACCAGGATGTAATAAATTACGGCACAATTGAATCTGGATCTACTATGCTCTTCTTTAAGGCATGATCAGTTACTCCTAGTTAGCATTCATAGTCATTACTACTGCTACATAACATATGGGAAAGGTTCAATAAACATGATAAATATTTTACTTTACTTTCCTAGAATTCCAACAATCCTGTGTACCGGCGTATCTACCAGCACATGGAGCGTAAAAAAAGCTATGTGTCCAACGCGGAAGAGGGTATACGCCGCACACAGGAAGGAAACTTTGCATTTATTGGTGAAGCAGTGTCCTTGGACTTGGCAGTGGCTCGGTACTGTAAACTGACCCGTTCACCAGAGGTCATCTCTATGCGGTCCTACGCCATAGCAGCACCTCTAGGTGAGTTGCTTGGATCTGTCAGGATGCTGCTTTCTTTAATTTTTCAGTTTCTCAGTTTATTAAACCTGTTTTCTTAACTTAAGTTAGTTTAACCAAAAGCATGTGAACTTCCTTTTTAAAACATTAAAACATACTTAAACCCAGATGGCAAAATTGATATGGTCCGTATCTGGCCCACACAATGTGCTTAAACATGGCCCGCATACCGCAAAGAATGACGCTTCTTTGGTGGCCCAGATCTTTGGTGGCCCACACATGGGCCAGCACAAGGCCAGTTGCAGACACACTGCTGGCCCTGTGCTGGCTCAGAACAGTTTCAGCTCTGGCCCCAGATGTCAGCTTAATGTGTACCTTAATCAAGCCATGTAATAACAACATGTGCCGGAACATAATAGTGCAAAACTAACATGATGAAACTCTGTTCAGACACTGAATCAACTGATTCTTATATAGCCCTTTTCTAGTCTCCCAGATTACTCAGAGTGCTCTATACAACATGCCACATTGACACACTGGCTGTATCCCAATTCAGGTTCTGCAGCCTTAAAGTACGCAGCCTTAACGGTCCACAAGGGCCGCACACTCAAAGACTGCTAAGGCCGGAAGTGTGAGGCTTGTGAAATGGGACGGTCTAGCCCCCGTCGCGCTGCCCAGGTTGCCTAGCAACTATGATACTAACAGCTGGAAACATTTCATACAGCATCGTTTGACAGAAATGAAGGAGAAAAGTTTTTCTGTTAGTTCATTTTGTTTATGACATCACTTTGATTTGATAAGTATCTGAGGCTGAGACCACAGGACTGTAAAAACATGATTGTTGGGCTTCATTTCTGTACTGAACAGTCATTTTAAGATTAGCTAGTTAATAACAATTAGCTAATGTTGTTCATGAGACTAAAGTCATCTTACTTTGGTAATGTAAATATAATATGGCCAATATCAAAGTTATTATTATATTAACCATTATTAGTTATTACAGCAGTGAACTTGAACTCTGTGTCAAATACTGAGCTTCAGTAAAGATTCAAGTTGCAGTTATTTATATTTCCTATCACCTTAAATCTTCACTCAAAGACAAGCATCTTTGACAGTGTATATATAGATATATTAAATATAATAGACAAATGCTGTTATTTTATTAAGATGGCATTACTAAATTTGGCTCAATGCTTACATATATGTGTAAAAAGAAAATGTACGAGCAGTGATAACTGTTTCTGATAGAATGAAGAGTAGACTGATATATTGAATATTCCTTTATTGGGTGAGAAAATCAGACCATGTCATAGCTTCTTTAAGTCATACAGAATAGATATCAGAGCCTTAAACAGGCTGACTTCTGCTAAACAGGTCAAACTGGGCAGAAAGTATACCGAAAGTATATATCATAACATCCTTATAGAATATGATGTAACACTATAGACCAACTTACCTCAGAATATATAAAGCATATAAACGATTATGATGCAACAAACACAGCAGTACTACTAATCCAAAATACTCAAAGCTTCATAGAACTGAAACAAACATCTATTTTTAGGTTCATTCTGCTGCTGATACATACTTTAGATTTCTGAATCTTAAACTTGTTTCTGCCTTTCATAGTGTGTAACTTGAAGGCCCTGAGTACTTTCTCCCACACTGAAAACACTGGAATGCTAAAATTATTTGAACATTACCTAATAAGACTGATTCAGGACAGACAATTAGTTATTTCAAACTTTCCTAGCAGTCCTACACAAACAGGGAACAGTCTGTCTATTCTCTCCATCTGTCAGCTGCTGCTGGCTCTTCCTCCTCCTCTTCCTCACACACTGCTGAGTTTGTCCTGGTGGATCATCAGGGGTGCAAAGCCTCACAGATGATGTGCAGCAGTGGGTCCCTCAGTCTGTCCTCACTCTGGACACTTGCAGTTGTCACACATGGAAATCAAATGTGTGATAAGCTGCAGGATTCAAACACAAGTGTAACTTATAAATACATGTTCATACTTTTATTACACAATCAGAGAGAAAGAAAGAGAGAGAGAGTGCAGGACAGACAGACAGGTGACAGTCTCAGGTGTATACACTGCTACAAAACAGCACAAGAGAAGGAGGATTTAGTGTTTGCGTTATTACGAGTGCTAAACAAGAAGAGTTCCCAGATGGTACAGTGGACACATGTGTGACCCCTGTGATTAAAGCATCTTTCTTTCAGCTTAACGAGTGAACCGTCAGCTCGTTCAAACAAACATTAAAGTCCGTTTGGCTCGACACCACTGAACAGAGGGAGCAATATAACATAGCTAACATTAACAGTGCAGTGAATCCTGCTTGTGCCGTGATATTCAGGGCTGTAAACCGAGCAGCATCACTGACTATCAGCTTGTTGTGTTTGTGGATATATGACTGACTTTAATTATCCATAAAATCATCACATTCTCTGTAAGATTGCATAGTGCAATATTTGGCTTGATGATATTGTATCAATACAGGGACACCAAAAGTTCATATTTTATGAAATACATTAAAATACTCTGGGAATACTACAAACAAGAGAGTTCATATCACTACTTCCCTCCTTAGACAATCTTAGCAGAGCAGATTCACATTAAATTGACTGAACTGACAAAACATTGGACACACTTAGCGTTACAAAGCTACGTCCTAGTTCAGAGGGAGCTACTGGTTCAGTCACACAAGTAAAAATAGGACAGCAACCTCCTTGCATCTGTCTTATGGCAACATTTATGGCAGGTTTTATTGTCAGTGTGTATGCTTGACAGTTTCACTTTGTTTTCACTTTGAAACAAAACCCCCAAAAAACAAAGTGAGACAATTTTATCTGATTGAATAAAATCAATATTGACAAAGAGGTGGCTGAGGTAGATCAGGTCATCTGCTAATCGGAAGGTTGGTGGTTTGATTCCTGGCTGCTCAGGTCTGCAGGCCAAATATCCTCGGGTAAGATCAATGTGAATGTGTGGATTCTTAGAAAGCACTTAAGCATAGAAAAAGTGCTTGTATGAGTCCATTAGCATTTACAGAGTTTAACCCTCTGGGTCATAGATATACCTTTAAAATTAATTCACCTTAAAAAACTGACTGACTTTATAGGTATTTTTTAATTTTGACATAGTATATTACCCTAAAATCACACAAAAACGAAAGAAAAAGATAGATTTCTTACTATGAAAACCACAAACATGTTTAACAAATCAGTTTTCCCTTCAGCCATTAAATGGACAGGATTTTGTAATTCATACCATAATTGCATTGTTACCTGACACAGTGCTCTGGTAACTGTTGAGACACGTTTACTTACATACATATATGTCCACATGTACAATGCAGCTCGATTTGGCACCAGTGTTTCTGCCGTGATCAGCTTTCCAGCTGCCTCCACGCTCCTCTCCCGTCCCTGGTGTCACTAAAAAAGGGAAAAAAGTTCATCCACCTGATTACCTCGAGTCCGCTGTACCACCTATCCCCTGCAGCAGAGACAAAGACTGGGCAATGGCTTTTTTAAAATAACTATTTACAAAACAATCAGGTGTCACAATAAGATTCCACCCAAATTATTTGTGCCACTCCAAAAAGTAGTTCCTGTCATAAGTAGAAAAACTAAACTGTAAAGGTGGTGAGTTGTGCCACTGTGGAAAATGGTAAACACTTATGGTAATGGGGTTAGACATTCAGAAACCTCTTTCTTCACTCAAATCACATGTTTATTTCCTGCTAGGATCCCCGCTGGTGAAGAATCTAACTGTTGCCATCCTCCAGCTCAGTGAGTCTGGTGAGCTAACATACCTGCGTGAGAAGTGGTGGGCCAGCAGCTGTGTTGGCACTGGTGGAGCCCACATCTCCGAGGCCCTGCAACCCTATGACTTACGGGGCCTGTTCCTCCTCCTGGGACTGGGTCTGGGCATCGGGCTCCTGCTAGCCCTGCTGGAGCTCTTATCAAGGGCCCACAACCAAGCTAAGGATGGCAAGGTAGGAAAGAATATCACAATGTAATCATGGCATGGAATGTTTTTATCCTGTAACATTTCTTCTGTTCTTTGGCAGAAATCCTGCTGCTTGGTTTTGACATCAGAGCTGAACCGGAGGTTTGGCAGTGGAGGGGAGAGCACAGAGCACGACACCTCAGACAAAAGCAAAGCCTAAAGAAGAAGCACCACGTTGTCATTTGATAAGATAGTGTTAGAGAAGTGAACAAGCTGAGAGCTTTCTGTATTTCCTTAGTAACAGTCGCATATTGTGTTGTATTTCAGTGGGTTTTATACTTTGGTGCCCAGTTTGAACAACTACCAGCAGCAGCATATTAAGCACCAAACCCACGGGTATATTTCAGACTTAATATTATAATCAGTCTGTCTTGTTAGCTGTTTAGCGTTGTTTTATTATCACATATTTACATCTCACTTCTAACACCTGAAGTTCTTCTGTCACAGTTGTAACCTGGTCTTACTATTTGCTTGTATACTCCAAATAAATACTCCAGTATCCTGCCTGCTCTGTTTTTGAGTGTACACAACTTTATTGTTCATTGTAGAGAGGAGTTTCATTTATTAGAGCAAACATTAACAACACCTAGGGCCTGTACTAACAACCAAGTTCAACATATCCAGGACATCCAGCTTTTCCTCATCTTCATCCAGCACATGAGAGGCAATACTGAAAGAAAATGATACAAACAGAGAGCCAGCCTGCACCTTGGTCAAAAAAAAAAAAAATCACCACGATAAGGCTTGGGAACCTAGAAGGGAAAAAAGTCTGAGCATTTTATTTTTTCTGTTGGCTGGCACCACAAATAAAACCCTGGGACACCATCACACCACTAGTACAAACACAAAAACATCAAGTTGCAAAAACAGAGAGAGAGGAGGAGAGAAATCCCCACAGACCCCGACACCTGACCCAGAGGCAGAAGTCACTGGCAGAGGCCTTAGAGTACAGCAGATGACATCCAAGATGATAAGAGTGGTGAAAGTGATATTTTATTTGTCTTTCACTTTAGTTCATATAAGTGCAATGGCTCATGTGTTACTGTAGCTAACTCAAAAAGTAAAATTTTAGACTTCTTTGTAACCTTGACTGCCAGAGGATGATATGTGGTCATAGTTGCTCCAAGACTGTAAAATCAGTAACTACTAAAGTAAATTAAATAATAAAATACTAATAGATTGTAGTGTGGAATAATCGTCACCTGAAATGGTTTCCAAGTCTTGAAGGAGTTCCCAGAGATGATGAGCACTTGTTGGTCCTTTTGCCTTCACTCTGCGCTCCATCTCATCCCAAACCATCTCCACTGGGTTTACATCAGGTGACTGTGAAGGCCAGGCCATCTGGTGCAGCACTCCATCACTCTCCTTCTTGGTCAGACAGCCCTGACACAACCTGGAGGTGTGTTTGGGGTCATTGTGCTGTTGGAAAATCATTCATGGGATGGCATGTCGCTGAAGGATGCTGCAGTAGCCATGCTGGTTCAGTGTGCCTTCAGTTTGGAATAAATCCCCAACAGTGTTACCAGCAAAGCCCCCCCACCCACACACACACACACACCATCTCCTCCGTGCTTCACAGTGGGAACCATGCATGTAGAGACCATCAGTTCACCTTTGTGGAACCAAACATCTGAGATTTGGACTCATCAGACCAAAGCACAGATTTCCATTGGTCTAATCTCCATTTCTTGTGTTTCTTGGCCCAATCAAATCTCTTCTGCTTGTTGCTTTTCCTTAGTCGTGGTTTCTTAGCAGCTATTTGACCATAAAGGCCTGATTCACACAGTCTTGTCTGAACAGCTGATGTAGAGATGTGTCTGCTACTGGAACTGTGTGGCCAAAGGTTTGCATCGCTGTCAACAAAGCAAAGGGTGGCAGTGTTAGAAATCTAACCCTAATGATGTTGTGAGCCCTGGTAAGGTAGCACTTTATTGCAATGTCCTTAATCGGAGAGAGAAGTGAAGTGGCACGTCAGAATAAATTCTATTTCCTAACTGAATTGTGCAGCTTCTGAGAAGAGAAACTAATTCCTCAGGATCACGATGCACTACTTTGGTGAAAAAACAACGCAGCAACACTTCCCTCTCTGAGTATCACTGACTGACTGACTGAGACATTTTTTTCTCAGAAGCAGGACAGTTACTAAGTCATAGCTGACGTGCAATAAAAAGGAAAAATGTGAACATGATACTGTTCCTGAACAAAATCCTCTAAACAAAACCTCTGTTCTTCACTATTTGGTGTTTTGTTTGAAGTATTTTTTTTAAAGCTAAAACAAATAGCTTAGTGAAAGGGAGAACTTTTTTTTTATATTTGTATTGTGTTACCTAAACAGTTACTCTACCTACTGCTCTGCTTTTGTTTCTATACTTAAACAAAAAACCTAAAGTAAGATAACAAAGTATTTTCTATTTATTTAAAACTTTGCCCAAATTCTGTCCTGGCTTTTATCTAATTAATAATCCAAGGGGGAAGCTCCCCCTTTAATATATTCTAAATACACTGGATACTACCTGCTCAGTACCAATCATTAGAAAAGTCATAGTGAGCATTAAATGGCTACAGAACCTGCTAAAAGCTAAAAAAGAAAAAGAAGTAAATAACAAACTTATTAAACAAAATTAACAAAAATTAACTGACAAAAAAAAAGATTTCTTTAAAAAACATTCTCACTTAATTAAGAAATGACTATACATTGACTTTAATGTACATTTTTTTTTATCTTTATTTAAATTTTTTTTTTACTGAGTAGGGAAGTCTGTGAACCCAAATTACACTTTAATTGAACATTTTATGATCCTGTTTGTTTACTGATGGAGCCGGAAAAGCAAAGAAAAAAGAAGTAAAATCTATCAACATCACATTAAACATAAATCTGTAAAAGAAAAGTCTGGACTGAGTTTGCCTGACTGTATACGTGTGTGAAAGACTGCTGTAGAAAAAAGTTACAAAACTAACTTTCAGCACTGAAAGTTAAGTATTAATAGTATAATTAAGTTTTTTCAGATTTGCCAGTTATATTAAATGTGAATTATTGAATTTGCAGAAGCAGACAAAAATAAAGGTTTTGTTACTTGGACACTGACAGGTTGAAACTTCAAAATGTTAAACAGAAGTGCTGTAAACATAGGTAAAACTATTTAAATTGGTTTCCCCACACCTCACTCTTTTGTACACAACCTGATATGGGCTGATATGACCACTTGGAGGTGCTACAAGGTTGTTTTTGCTGTGAAGCTCAGCAGGATTTGACTCATGCAATCCAATGCTTTTGTGAGGTGGAGTAAAGAACTGCAACTCAGTATGTAAAGACAGTATCAAAGACAGGGAATAGGATTGGATCTTTTGCTCTAGTTGATCAGATTGAATCCTTGCATGTAACACTTTTTTCCTTCTTGTTATCCTCTTGTTAGATCAGTGGTAAAACAAGTGAACAAACAAGCTCAATGAAAAGACTGCAATGGAGCGAAAATGCCAAATAGTTGTCAGGTATTGTAGACAGGTACAAATGTCTTGAGTGACCCCTAATTTCTTTACATTTTGCAAGGTAAATAAACAAAAAAAGTGTAATATAACTCAAAACATGTTTTATATTTCAGATTCTGCCAAATACCCCTTTCCTTTGATTACTGCTTTGCACACTCTTGGCATTCTCTCCATGAGCTTCATGAGGTCGTCTCCTGAAATGGTTTCCAACAGTCTTGAGGGAGTTCCCAGAGATGCTGAGCACTTGTTGGTCCTTTTGCCTTCACTCTGTGCAAAGCCATCTCCACTGAGTTTAGGTCAGGTGACTGTGGAGGCCAGGCCATCTGGTCAGCACTCCATCACTCTCCTTCTTGGTCAGATAGCCCTGACACAGCCTGGAGGGTTTGGGGTCATTGTGCTGTTGAAAAACAAGTGATGGTCCAAATAAACACAAACCAGATGAAGAAGAATCAAGCTTTATTCCTCACATGCACAATCATACAGAGTACAACATGCAGTGAAATGTTTTGTGTCTGAGCTGCAGACAGGCTGCAGATGTGGCCACACCATTCTAGGGCTTGGTTTTTAGCATGGGTGGGTCTAGCCAGGACCCTTACTGGATAGGAATCGAACTTATGATTCCCAATCCGAAGATGTGTTGTTTTACCACTACATTATCCAGCTGCTTCAAAATGAGTGATCGATGGGGTGGCGTGAGCTGCAGGATACTGTGGTAGCCATGCTGGTTTAGTTTGCCTACAATTTTGAATAAATCCCCAACAGTGTCATCAGCGAAGCACCCCCACACCATCACACCTCCTCTCCCATGCTTCACTGTGGGAACCATGCATGTAGAGGCCATCAGTTGTTAAGATGAGATAGGCTCTTTTTCTAGCCCCAGCTCCTCTAACACTGTTTACTAAGCCCACATTCTTTTAATATTATTTCTATTAATGTCTAATATTTTCTTCTTTATCTTCATTTTATATCTGAGTGTTTGACTTTTGACTTTCTAGTTTGGTTTATTTGATTATATGAGGATTGACATGTTTATATTATTTCTTGTATTAATTCTCTTGGTAGACTCATTCTACATTCCTGCCTTAGTGCTCCCCACTCCTGTGTCAAGTATCCTATAAGTTCATTCCTGCATCTGTGTCTTCTCATTTAGTTACCACTTCCTCTTTTACTTTGAGAGTTTCTGGTGCTTGGCTTTTAGTTTTACTTCCTTTGTTCTGTCTGCTGTCATCTGCTTCCTGTGTCATGTTCTCCCCAGCTGTCTCCACTCCCCCAATCACCCTCCTGTGTATATATAGTTACTGTCTTCCCTTTCTTTCATTATCAGAGCATCAGTTGTGTTCCTGTTCTTGGCCCTTGGCGTGTCACCATCGCCTTGCATTGTTGAAGTTTGAGGGCTTGTGTTTCCCTGTGTTTTTTCCCCAGTGTAAGTTTCTGTTCAGAATAAGTTTTTCAGTTCAGTTTTGTAGGACTGTAAACCATTTGGGAGTGGCTGTAGCTCAGGTGGGAGAGCAGGTCATCTACTTGGTTGGTGATCCCCGTCTGGTCAAGAGGTTGGAGAGCGGGGTATGTCATCTATGAAATTGTGTGGACTGACAGAGGCAACACAGATTTACCAACCTCAACCTCTGAAAACTGTGGAAGGAGGCAGAGGTTTTCTCTCTGGTGAGCATGGTGAAACAATCGTTCAGCCAGTCTTTTCCAGTTCTTTTTTGATGTCCATCTCAGGGCAGATATTGCCAAATTGCAGGATTGCCCATAGGATGTGTTCTCTTGACTGCCAGGCTGCACTAGCCACATACAGCACCACACAGCTTGTTTGGTAACTCAACCACCTTTCAGCTCCTCACGAATCAGGTGCTGCATCCCAATGCTGCATATACTGCTACTTGCCTGGATGATGTCATCAAACAAAAACACCTAAGTGGGGTGTAGCAGCAGGTGCTAGAGTCTTAGAGACAGGATGGTATTGCACTACTGGATAATGTTGTACTAAATGACAGAATCACTGTGGTGTGATATTCACATTTTATTTTCTGACCTTCATACTGTTTCACAAAACAACAAAGTAATGACTGAGAAAAAAAAATGTGAATTTTACCTCAGTATACCTGGTACTATAAAAATGTATCCAAATATGTATCCAAGTCTAATTACCTGTTAATGACCCAGTTCTGGTATCATACCATCTCCTGGCACTAGAGACTTATTTCGTATTATCTAGAAATACCAGTAGAAAAGATTTGTTTCGCACCTCGTTGACTTGTGTTGGCATAAACGTGTTATCATGCACACCCTTCCATTATCAACTTCAGTAAAACTACTGAAGTCTGTATCTTTTGCTCTCTCTCTCTCTCTCTCTCTCTCTCTCTCTCTGTGTGTGTGTGTGTTCACATCTTTGACTTCTGCTCATGTTAAACAGGAATAGTCAAGTGTTCTGCAAAAAGAAGAGAAGAAAGAGAATGAGCCAGTCAGTGAGCAAATGAAGGGAGCAAGGAAGAAAGTGAAAAGAACTAGCCTGTCAAAGTCAAACAAATTCAGAGGGATCAATGCACAGACTGTGCCTGCATATCCAAGGGAGTGCCAAACTCAAACTTCTTCAAGCTTGAAGTTCAAAGAGGTGATATGTGCATTAGAATTTCTAATTTAGATTGCATCGACAGGTCTACGGCTGACAGACCAAGTTTCAGTGGAATGTTGGCCACAGTAGAGAACAAGAGAGATAGATTTCTGTTCTTTTTATTTCTTCAAAAGTCTACATACTATACTGTTTTAAATGAGACCCGAATTCAAGCATACTGTAGACATATTATTTAAAAGGAGTTCATAGCTAAATATCCTCTGTTTATTCGTATTAATGAGATAAACTGACAAAATCTAATAAGGTTCAATCCCTGGCTGCTCCAGTCTGCATACAAATCAATGTCCTTCAGCAAGAGACTAAGCCCACATTGCTCTCCAATAAATCTATTGGATAGAAAAAAAAGTACTTGTGTGAATGAGACACGTATAAAGCACTTTGAGAGCTCAGGTGGAGTAGAAAAGCACTATATAAGAACATGTTGTTTCATGGCAGGGAGCACCAACAGTACAGTGGATCTATATTGATTCACTATCCTTCAAACTCAATCATTTGTTTACCAAATTATAAACTGTTTTTACCTAATTACAGCTGTCATATCTGATTTAATCTTTTGTAAATCTCAAAACACTTTTTCATTAAAACATATCTTGCACAGTGATTCAGTTGTGATATATAATGCTAACCACAGGCATAGCAGAATTTAAATATAACTACAACGTTTAGCTTGCAAGATGAGCTGCGATTCAAACTATAAAAAATAGTTCGGGATATTGATGAAACATTGTATTTGAATTATGTCACTCTTGTGATGTAATTGTTTTCCTGTTTATGCAATGCTTACTCCCTTTTTCATTTCAGATAGATACTGACATGTCTGGAGCGCAGCTTTACTGATATCTGTACCATGAACATGAATGAATAGGAAAAATAAATGTGTGCAGTAGGGACCAAATTGATGTGACTGGGTCAGAGAATCTCCAAAACTGCAGCTCTTGTGGGGTGTTTCCGGTCTGCAGTGGTCAGTATCTTTCAAAAGTTTTACAAAGTAGGAACAATGGTGAACCAACTACGGGAAGCCAAGACTCAACATTTTACATGCCATCCATGTGAATGTTACTTTGACATGTATCACGTACCTAAGCATTGCTGCAGACCACATACACCCTTTCTTCTAATGGCTATTGCCTTTTTCAGCAGGAATAATGTACCTTGCCACGAAGCCAAAAAGTTTCAGGAATGGTTTGAGTTGTTGACTTGGCCTCCATATTTCAATCTAATCGAGCATTTGTGGGATGTCCAATCCATGAAGGCGCCACCTTGCAACACACAGGATTTGTTGATAACATTTTAGTGCCAGATTGAGGCATAGATGCAGCTGCTCAGCAAAGTAAACCCATGTCATGAAGCTCTCTGTGCACTGTTCTTGAGCTAATCTGAAGGCCACATGAAGTTTGGAGGTGTGTAGTGACTGTCTCTGCAGAAAGTTGGCAATCTCTGTGTGTTATGCATCTCAGCATCCATTGAGTTAGATAACACACACTAATTAGTTCAACTGCAGGAATGTCTTAAAGCAGGGGTCCCCAATCCCAGTCCACAAGGGCCGGTGTCCCTGCAGGTTTTAGATGTGTCCCTGATCCAACACAGCTGATTTAAATGGCTAAATGATCTCCTCAACATGTCTTGAAGTTCTCCAGAGGCCTGGTAATTAACTAATCATGTGATTCAGGTGTGCTGACCCAGGGTGAGATCTAAAACCTGCAGGGACACCGGCCCTCGTGGACTGGGATTGGGGACCCCTGTCTTAAAGACATAAAGACCTGGATGGCCTCTAACTTTCTGCTCCTTAATTCAGATCAAACTGAGGTTATTGTACTCTGTGAAATTTCAGCAGATATGCCTTCTTTTTTTTTTTTTTTTTTTTTTTTTTTTCTGCTCATTTTTCTTGTGTTATTTGTTATTTATCTTTAAGAAGATTTTGATTTCAACTGTATTCCTGGGGGATTGAATTTCCAAGGGTTGCTGCTTTCCTGTTAGACTATATCTGCACAGAACAGAGATAAATGTGCCGTGGCCAAGGCATGCCCATTCCCCTCCTTTCCTCTCAAAATCAGCATTAGCATAGAGTAGGTTGATTAGATAAATCTGATTAAAGTGATTACATGGTGTGATTATTTCATTTGTTGTTTTCATTTGTTTTGGTTTTTGAAATGATTTCAGCTGAAACCAGCAAATTCATACGTGTGTGTGTGTGTCACTAGTTAGGTCATCATGTTTGGGATTATTCTGTCCAAAAGGCCACATCTTTAAAACACTTTAATTGCATACACATTTTCAATTCATTTCAGTGGCACAAATGTGGCAAATGCTGAAGTAATTATTTGTAGTGTTTTATCTGATTTATTAAAAGAATGTCATGCCTGATCATTTGTCTTTGGTGCTTAACTTAAATATATCACAAGTCATAGTATGTTTTGTCTCTCCACATTCACCCCGACCCTCATACTGAATACATAAAAGTGGTGAGCATACTGCATGCCTCCACTGTACATTTAATTCAGTTAGCTGTGAGGCCCAGATGAGCACAGAGCTTTTAGCGATTACATTCCTGTTGCTTCAGTACTATATTCGGCCACGGCTTCCACCTGGACAGCCTGCGTCTCTATTTTCTATAGTTCTATAGTATGTCAACCTTTTTAGTCGATTTGTTCGCAGCAGTTGTGTTCAAAGCCTTCAAACGCTCACGAGAGAAACATTCTGAAACCTTTTCAGAGTCACCGTGTACAGACTCCAACATGTATCCAAGAAAACGCCAACAAAGACAAAAAGATTACGCCACCTCTCCTTCCTGGTGTGGCCGGACAATTTCCCCAGATGGCGTCTTATCTATTCAAGTGCATTACAGGAAAGTAGGAAGAACAAAATTAGACAAAGTAAAGACAAGAAACTAGAGGAGAAGCGCAGACAAATGGAAGCACAAAATAAACACCTGGAAGAAAGACAACAAAGCCAGCCCGGCATTCAAGTTATTAATGAGGGCTGGGATATAATGAACAGATTATGCTCCTGTTTAAAGAGAACAAGGAAAAAGAGCACTGAATTACAAGAAATGTCCAACCAGCTTCAAGACAGGAAAGCTACTGTTGAGAAGATAGATTGCGATCTCCAATACATGGATCAAAGAAATCAGGCGCTCCAAGGAAAAAAATAAAGAAATCCTCCGAGAGGCAGGGCAAACTCGATGTCATGGAGGAAAACTACAGAGCGCTGAAAGTAAAGCTTGATGAAACACTGCGCCAAAATAAAGAGTTTCTTCAAGAAAAAAAAAAGAACAGCAAGAAAGACAGAAAGAAGAGAAACTTCTTCTCCAGAACTCTGAGAGGAAAAACGTAAAACTGCAAGAATTTTGTAATGAAATGAAGGACAAAACAACTGAACTGGAAGGTGGGAAGGAAAAACTGGAAAAACGATGCTCAGAGATGCAGCGTAGGATCAATGGAATGGCGAGAAACAACTCAGAGCTCATTAATGGGATGTTGTTGAACTTCACCAACTTGAGGTGTGAACACACTGAAATGCAGGTGCAAAAGCAACAACAAGAGGGAAATGCATGAAGACCTGCACCGTACGCTTCAAGAAATCCAGAGAAGAAATGAGCAGTTAGAAGAGATGCACAAGGAGGCAACATCCAAAGAACTGAAAGAAAAGCTTGCAGAAAAACAAGCAACATTAAAAGAAGTGGAGCAAATATGCCGGAAACTCAAGAAGCAAAATGCAGAAACAATCGATGAGTTGAGAACCCTCATCCTGGGGAAAAAAGCACTCATGGAAAAGAGTCTGAAAAAGAAGAAAAAGCGTTTCCGTTTGTTCCAGAGGTTCCGTGTCCGGTGTCCTGCCGTTCATCCCAAATGAGCTACTTGAAAAGGAACTGACCCGCTTTGGAAAGTTTGCTAGCAGGTTCAATGTTGTTTGTCTTGGCTGCAAAGACGCCAGACTACAGCACGTTCAGTCACTAAGAAGGCAGGCCTTCATGTACCTGAACGATCCTTCGCAGACACTGGAAGTGTCGTTTAAAGTAAGATATGAAAACGGCTTATATACTGTTTACGCCAGTGCAGGTAGCATGAAGTGCTTTGAGTGTGGTGATGTTGGCCATAAACGCTCATCCTGCCCTCACAAAGAGCAGGAGGTGCACTGTGAACAAGAGGCTCATGCTACTGGGGCAAGTGAGCAGGAGCGTGCTGTAGATGCCGGTACGGGAGAACAGCCGGCTCGTAGCAGTGCGGACGAGCAGCCGTCTACGAGCAGCCCTGTCATCTGCGAGCCGCTAGCGGCGCACGGTGACAGAATGGAAGTCGCAGCCAGTGCTCCACAGGCTGCGCTAGAAGAACAGGGGATAGTACAGGGGACTAATGAGGTGGAGGATGGATGTGATGACATACAGGACAGGGAAAGTGTGGAGGAAAATCAGGACAGTGGACAGACCAAAGTAACGGCAAGTGAGGTGGGTATTGCGAATGTAGTTTCAGGTTCTTTGAGCGCGGAAAATGAGGAAGACGACTTGTTGGAAGATGATTCCCTGTCACAATGCTCTGATATTGTTTCACAAGAAGACCATCAGCAGTCGCATTCCTTAGAAGATATAAACCGCTTTTTGGATGAGACATTTGGTATGCAGTCTGTGGAAGTCACTGAGTTTTTTCCAGATGTTGATCTTTTTATAAAATCTTTTCTGAAAATAAGAAGAGTTGTTGGTTATGAACAATTGAGCAAACAGAAAAGATTCCGTCTTAAAAAGATCCTGAATAAGTTGAGGAGGGAAAAACGAGGAAAAGCTCCTTTAAAAGCATAGTGAAATGTTTGGGGCACTAAGGGTGTCTTTCTGGAAGCGTCTCACTGTCTTTTCTCTTTTTCTCCTCCTCTTTTCTCTGTCTTATATGGCAAATTTGAGAGTAGGTACACTTAACATTAGGGGTAGGGATAGGGAAAGGTGTGCAGTCTTAGTGGAGCTTAGCAAGAACAAAAACACTTATGTGTTCCTTTTGCAGGAAACACATAGCAGTATAGATAATGAGACGGAATGGGGAATGAGTTGGAGTGGGCAGGTTTTTTTAAGTCATGGTACTAACAGGTGTAGCAATTTTATTTTCTAGGCACCTTCAACTGTCACATGTTTCCGTCTGTGAGATAGAGCAGGGAAGGGCACAGATAGTACAATCAACCATCAAGGGAATACCTTTTGCTTTTATGAATGCATACACCCATAACTCAGCTGCAGGTCATGTGCGGTTATTTCGTAAAATTAATGATAAATTATCACAATTACATAGTGGTTCAATAGTAGTGGTGAGAGGGGACTGGAATTGCACAACCCACCCTTCAGTTGACAGAAATGCAGGAGAGCCTCACCCACCTTCGGGCTCACTTTTATCTACAATCATTCTTCAGAATGATCTGACTGATGTGTGGAGAAAGCTCCATCCCACAACCAGACAGTACACATATGTAAAAATTTCTAAGAGCAGTGTGAAGGCAGCTAGGCTTGATAGATTATGTATCAACCAGATGTATAATAATAGACTAGTTAAAGCAGAGATTTCACCTGTTGGTTTTTCTGATCATCATTTAGTGACTGCAGATTTTTCTTTATTGATGCATTCTAACATCTGTTCGCACTGGCACTTTAACGTGCAACTGATTCATGACAAAGAGTTCTGTCAAGCTTTTTCTGACTTTTGGTGCCACTGGAAACAAAGAAAAACTGACCTTTGCAATTTGGCTCAATGGTGGGAGGTGGGGAAAACGCAGATTAAGCTTTTTTGTCAACAATACACATCACATGCAACGGCCACTGTTAAAGACTGCTTTGAGGACTTAGAACGAGAGCTCAAGATGCTAGAGGATAAAATAATAATAAGGGGGACATATAATACAAATAGTACCTGGGACGATAGGAGGATGGCTTTGGGCAAGTTTCTTCATGAAAGAGCAAAAGGTGCTCTTATAAGGACTTGGATTTCTACTATTAAAGAAATAGATGCCCCAACAAGGTTCTTTTTTAAGCTGGAGAAAAGGGTTCGAGAGTCACACCAAATAATGCACCTAAGGCTTCCAAATGGGAAGGTGACATCTGACCCAGAAGAAATGAGGAAGCTTGCCATTGACTTTTATGCCAGCCTCTTTAGTGCTGACACGTGTGACCCTGAATGTGTGACGAAGATGCTGGTGGGGCTGCCACGGCTGGATGAGGCCGAATCGGCTGTGTTGGAGTCTGCTATTTCTTTTGAGGAGATGTCTTCAGCGGTTCAACAACTCAACGGTGGTCGGTCATCAGGAGTTGATGGTCTTCCTGCAGAATTTTACCAGGAATTCTGGTCGCTGCTAGGAGAGGACATACATGAGGTTTTAACATACTGTATGACCACTGGGATCTTGCCAACAAGTTGCACAAGGGCAGTTTTGACTTTACTGCCAAAGAAAGCGGACCTGGGCCTGCTTAAAAATTGGAGACCTGTTTCTTTGCTTTGTACGGACTACAAGATTCTTGCAAAATGTCTTTCTAACAGGTTGAAGACCTATCTCGACATGATTGTTGATGTGGATCAAGCATACTGTGTCCCTGAAAGAACTATTATGGACAACTTGTTTTTAATTCGGAGATGTGGGGTTTTTATCTCTGGATCAAGAAACAGCTTTTGATAGAGTTGATCACCGCTATTTGTTTAAAACTTTAGAAGCTTTTGGGTTTGGGAACATTTTCATTTCTTGGATCAAATTGTTGTACTCAAACGCTACTGTCATGTTAAAGGTGGGGGTGGGTTAAGTCGGCCTGTTCCAGTTCAGTGAGGCATCAGGCAGGGGTGCCCTCTTTCTGGTATGTTGTATACACTTGCCATTGAACCCCTTTTAC